>NC_059326.1:46327500-46400000 GCF_018350155.1 Leopardus geoffroyi
TTCTGCTTCCCGAATTATAATTCATAAAATAATAAACCAGTGCCTTCATAAAATTTCACCTAAGTTTGATTTTGCATGTGCAATCTGCCATCTACTTAAGAAAGAACTCTGGAATTCAGAGAAATTTGTTATTGCCTACTGTTAAGAATCACAGAATTAAAAGTATCATTATTAAGTTCAATACCTTTAACTCACATGCTTAGAAACTGAAGGGTAAAGTCACATTAGGAAGTGTTTAGGGAGAATATTTTATAAAAGGCTTTGAGAGATGCCAAGAGAAATTTTATCTTAAGAATGAAAGTGAAGGAAAAGTTACACTGTTGGAATTTTAAAATGAAAATACTCAAGGCCCTATGTACTTTAACACCATCAAAATACAGAAATTTCTATAGAAAAGGGACTTTTACTCTATACACTTCTATATAGTAACATGAGATACTAACAGGTTAAGATTTGTGATATATGTGGGTAAAACAAAATAATATTTACTATTAATTTGTGTGATGTCGATCTAGAATTTAAAAGAAGGCTATTTTTGAAGACTCAATCCTAATTCAAGTAAAATTAGAATTTTTAAACATTGAGAAATGTGCAAAAGGAAATACCCTTCAAAAAAATCATTTTCACAAACTTGAGAAAAGCGATGACATAGTCATTAAAAAAGATGTTTTGTAGGAAAATAATCTATATGGTTGGAGGCTAAGAATAAAACATTAACAAGAGGAAATCCCCATACAGCCAGGTTGCTAACTACTTTTTTGCTTTTAGTGCCCTGTCCTTAAATTAAGAACACCAAAAGAAACCTTTTATACAAGTATGCTAACCATTGGAAATCTTGAGCATTGCCAACCAAACAAAATATGCCACAAAAGAAATGTTTTATGGCCTGAAGCAAATCCCCTGTATTTCCTGCTGCTTCTTAAATTATTTCTGCTTCTAAAATGGCATGAGTCACCAATGAAAGAAAGTCCTCAAGAGTCACCAACAAAAGAAAGTTTTCATGTTTTTTCGTGAAAACAAATAAGGGGAAAAGACTCAAGTATAGGGAAAATGAGGATACATATTAAGTAAAAATATATAGCAACAAAGGAGAGAAAAAGCGACAGAGAAAGTTTTTGCATTTCATCTGGTTTACTATTCTGGCATTTTGGTAGATATTTATCAATTCATTATGTCATTTTGGCATACTCAGTCCAAGACTGAAATACATTAATGTAAATAGATATTTAATAGTTCAACTATACATGCTTAAGTTTTCTATAATTGGGGAAAGCTGATACTATAAGCTTATCTGTATCATATATTTCATTTTTGCATATATGCAACTTAATTTTTAATTAAATTTCATAATAATAAAAAATGTGCATATGAGACAATACGAAGGTATAAAACATGCTCTAAAATGTGTTGAAAATAGCAGTGATTTGAGAAAAAAACAAGAAACAAATTATGTATGAGAGAGTAACATTGTACATTAGCATCAATGGACAAATATGCAGGGAATAGACAGTTTCCACATAAAGAAACAATGAGTCTGCTTATACAATTCAAATATCAATTATTACTGTCTATTCCACGAAATTTAGAATGAGGGAAAAGATCAGCAATGATTTTAAAATCCAGAAAGCTTGATAGAACCTGGAATCTGTAAAAGTCAGAAGACATAACATTGGTTTTGGAGCTCTGAGCTCTACCAGTCTTCCTAAGCACGTATCTTTGACAAAGTCCTTATCTTAGTCAAAGTTTATAATAGCAAAAGGATTTCTCCTTAAACTTGGGATGACTGATACATTATTATGTCTATTACTTCTTGATATACTATACCAAGCTGGTTTTCACATTTATATTTTGAATGTACCTTACATTTTTCCAAGTTTCAAAAACCTATTAGCGTTTTTATTTTTAAATATAAGGAGTGAATTTATTCAGCAGCTAGGACTTCTGAATTTAAATACCTTCAGTTAACGGTGACTTAAATAGTCTAATAGAGTGGAGTTGATAGTTTTTTAATATTAAGAAGATTTAAAAGTGCTTAAATATTACTGATGATTAAGACTTTAGACCACAGTGATTCTCAGCATACAAATTAATTTTGGTATCTATTTTTAAAATCAATGTTTTCTAAAGAATTATTATCTTTTGAATGATTTAAAGTGGTAAGCAGCAAATTACATATAGAATTTTGAGCCTAAAATGACACAAACATATAATTAATTTCTCTACAAATGTCTCTAAATTAAGTCACTTGTTTAAATACAGATATGTGTAGTAAGAAAGTTACAGGGCTAGTATGAGGCACATGATAAATGTAGTCATGAAAGAAAACAATTTTTAATTTAGTAGACTCTATCAATCTGAAAAACCATGAATATTTACTATTAATTCAGTATGCTGAAAACTAGATAAAAGTGAGAGTATATATAAAAAAAAAAGAGCAACATAAAACACTTACTATAATAGTATTAACATCAATCACAATTTCTATGATCATATACCTACATTTGAAATCATGAGTCCAATGGTAGTTTTACATTCCTAAGAAGAATATTAAAATAAACATTTATTTTGCTTTATAAAATACACATTAAAATACTGGAAAACCTTGGGCATATAGTCAAGGTCTTTATTCTGACAGCAAACTTTCAATATGATAAGAAGTACCATTAATGATATAGAAAGTTTTTGTATAGATCATCTTCAGAACCTTCTACTATTTCATGTAAATAAATGTAGCTTCTAGAAGTTATATAATTATACCTTTTCCATCCTATTACTCCTTAAAGAGTATAATCTTTACAGTTGTTTTTACTTTCTTTTACTATCACTTAGAATCTCCTAATGATTCAGCCCAGATCAGTATGGATTCATAGATTGCCTAGAAAATGTAATATATAGATAACTCCAAGGAGTTTATAGCCTTGTGTTTGGAGCAGACCAATGAAAAAATAATTTCCAAAAAACAAGGCAAATATTGTAGTGAAGATTTTTGGAGCAGGCCTATAGGAAAACCAGAAGTGGACTCCCTCAATCAACCCAGTATGGTATTTCAGGAAAGACTCCATGGTGGTAAAATTATAATAATAATTTTAAAAATAGACAAATAGATAGAACTCATGACTCATGAAAAAAATAGTTATGGAAATAGTAGGGAAACTCAACTTGAAGTATCAGTTTGTACAAAGCTGTCTACCAAAAATTCCAGTGGAACTCACTATTCTAATCATGTTACTGATCATGCCTTTGGTGGTGTTCTCACTACCACCTTTGGGCTTTGATATTTTACACCCAGCCCTTCTCCATTAGGTTCTGGAAAAAAATTAAGCCCTAATATCTCGACATCTATTATATGTCATAAAATAACTTCCCCCTTATGCATTCCATGTGAAATCAGCTATGTAGTATCCATGGGAAAATTGAGAAATGAATGACTCAATCATTTTCTGTAGGACTTTCTTCTTTCACAGAACCCTGATGGAGAATGGTTGCTTAACTTATACAATGAATTCTTATATTTAAATATTTTTACTTAAAATTTACATCTCCTATGAAGCTTTATATTTTCTCATGATGCTATTTTTTATATTTCTACAAATAGGTTTTGATCAAATATAAAAGGTATATGTCAAAATATATGTAAGGTACAATATATAAAATATTTTCATTCATTGCTAAAGAAGAGCTTGTGAAAAAAAATAGAATTACATATTTGGAGACCATCTAGCTCACTGATGCATTGCATATAGTCCATCTAGCTTAGTAATAGCATTTGATATCAAATTTCAAAATGAAAAATTAAAAAGTTGCCTTAATGCTGCTCTCAATTATGCCTAGATTTTGACATATTGGCACCTAGAAAAGATTATCATTTTCTCACTGACATTCCATAATGCAGATAATCTTTTTAAAAATTTTTTTTAAATGTTTTTATTTATTTTTGAGACAGAGAGAGGCAGAGCATGATCAGGGGAGGGGCAGAGAGAGAGGGAGACACAGAATCTGAAGCAGGCTCCCGGTTCTGAGCTGTCAGCACAGAGCCTGACGTGGAGCTCGAACTCACAGAGTGTGAGATCATGATCTGAGCTGAAGTCAGATGCTTAACCTATTGAGCCACCCAGGCACCCCACACAGATAATCAAATTTGTAGAAATAATGTACTCTTTCTCCCCAAAGGCTCAGCATGACTGTTTTTATGTTGAATGGAAAAAAGTTTCATATAAGCATTTTTACTTTTTGTGAATAGTCTTTTTCTAAAAAGTTGCCCCACCCTAACTTTGTCTTTCTCTAATCATTTCTTTCTGTTTGATCATTAAATACCCAATTTTATTTATTTTCCTTTTTTTTTTTTTTTCAACGTTTATTTATTTTTGGGACAGAGAGAGACAGAGCATGAACGGGGGAGGGGCAGAGAGAGAGGGAGACACAGAATCGGAAACAGGCTCCAGGCTCTGAGCCATCAGCCCAGAGCCCGACGCGGGGCTGGAACTCACAGACCGCGAGATGGTGACCTGGCTGAAGTCGGACGCTTAACCGACTGCGCCACCCAGGCGCCCCTTATTTTCCTTTTTGACAGCTAATTGTGTTTTTGGTGTATTTATGTTTTCCAAAGAGTTAATCCTTTTTATAACGCTGATTATTTGGTATTCATGTCAAAAGATAGTCAAAGTACCTAGTCTATGTTAATAAAATTTAAAAATATTAAATTAAGACGAAAAAGATGTGGAAGAATTCTTATAATCATAATTCAAACCTTACTATTTGAAACACTAAATTTGCACCTCTAGCACAAATTTTTAACATGCATGCCAAAATAATATTTAAATTTCTTCATGAAAGTATTTTATGAAATAGGACATGAAAATACCAATATCTGCCTGTGAAAATGGATTAGGGTGATACAAATGAAATACAAATAGGAAACTTTCAGCTTTACACAATCTGGGCTTTGTTATTTGTTACATATAATATTTTTTTTATTTTTTAATACAAAATTTATTGTCAAATTGGTTTCCATACAACACCCAGTGCTCATCCCAATAGGTGTCCTCCTCAATGCCCATCAACCCCTATCCTCTCCCCCTCTCTCCCTCCCGCCCCCACCATCAACCCTCAGTTTATTCTTAGTTTTTAAGAGTCTCTTACCGTTTGCTTCTTTCCCTCTGTGTAACTTTTGTTTTTCTCCCTTCCCCTCCCCCCATGGTCTTCTGTTAAGTTTTGAAATGCTACTAGTACATTGTTTGGTAAGATTCACTTCTATTTCCTCACTGATCCAAAGATCACGTATATTTGAAACCAAAAATATTCAAAATAATGCTTCTATGTTATTGTAGCTCTATCAGGTAAAGAAAAATGACAATTGGCCCTAGTAACATTGAGAAAGACAAATAGTAGGTCTTTGGAAACTCAGTGATAACAATTAAACTGTCCACATTTTAAAGGTACTGGAAAGTAAATTATCACCTACCTGTTGTATGTAAGGAAAAACAGCAGATTTTCATTCATATTTCTTTTTTGCTGAAGAGGCTTAATATTTACCTAATATTATAGGTTTTTAACATGTTTATATGCCATCTTTTGTGGGATTGAATTACTCATTCTATGATTAAAATCTAGTCCACATGTTGAACAGGAAAAACAAGGCCACATAATCATATATTACCTTTTTCAATATGCATCCTTTTCGATTCATGTCCCATATCATGACCAGCCAAATCTCCCTCTTTGGGCCCAGGGAGGACGTTTGGTGATAAACCCATCAGCATCTGGTTCATGGACAACCCATTCTGATGGACAGCTGTCAGGCCCGAAACAAAAGAACAAAGACAGAAACACCATAACACACAATGTTCAAACAAATTAATTAAATTCATTTGGACTCAAAAATAAATAAAATATGATGGTCTAAATTGGTATTATAATCTAACTCTAAGAATACTGAGAATTGGTAACCATGATAATCTTAAGAATAAGAAAAATAGTGGAAATGAAAACATTTTATCTTATTTTTATTTCACAAAGAATATAATATTTTTAATATCTGGAATACTTTTGAATGGCCATAACACTATGAGCACTAAAAGCTGTTAGCTTTCAACAAGATAAGGCACTGAAATAACTGTTTCAATATTCATATTCTATACTAGTCAATAAAACACAAGGTTTCATAGATACCAAAGTACTTCTTTAAAATTTGGATTTGAACTCAAACTTGAATATACAAGTGCCCAGTTAATATCTATTAAATGGCTGAATGAATAAAAATAATAATTGCTTTCTTGAAGTATTGATAGTACCCTGTAACTGCTGAAATAATAAAGTAGATAACAAAACACGCTTATGATTTTCAAAATCCAATAAATAGATTTCTCAATAAATTGCCCATGAAAATCCTAGTTGGATGAATACATATTCCATAAAAACTTACCTTCTCTGAAAAAATAAGATTTTTTTTGAAAATATCATAAAACTATATTAGGAATTATCATTTGGAAATCACCATAGCAATAATTGTGTGAAGGAAGAATCTTCAGCAGATGATTCTAAAACGAGTGGAGTGAAAGTTTAATGAAAAATATAATATCCATGTAGTCTTAGTATGTTTCCTCACAAGACTTATTATTGTTACTTATTACTTACAAAGGTTTTTTTTTTAAAAAAAGAGTAACTTTACAGCAGAGAAATCTAGTATTTACCACCTTAACCAAGAGATAGTTATGACAAGTATGGGAAAAAAAATGTCTCCTGGAATGATACACCAAGGGCATGCTATCATGCTTCTGTGATCCTTGCCAAGATTTCATAACTTAAGTCTAATCATGAGAAAACAAAAACATCCAATCTGAGGGAAGTTCTACAAAATAAATGGCCTATATTCTTTAAAAAATATCAAGACACTGAAAGACAAAAAAGACTGAGGAATGGCTCCAGATTAAAAGAGACTAAAGGAATATGACAAGCAATTGCAACACGTGATCCTGGGTTGGCTTTTGGACCAGTAAAGAAAATCTTTTGCTATTAAAAATACTAGTGAGAAAAAAAATAAAAATCAATAATAGTGGGAAAGTTGGTGAAATTTGAAAAAGATTTATAGTTTAGAGAATGGCACTATAATAATCTTAATTTCCTGATTTTGATCAATGCTCTGTGGTTGTGTAAGAGAAATTCCTTGTTTCTAGAACATAAACAATGATGTATGTGAGGTAAAGAATCATGATGTCCACGATAGGAACATTAAAGTGCCATTAGGCCAATATCTCTTTCAGAGACACTGATGATCGGGTGAATATGGGTAACGAGTGTGAAAGAATTTTTTGTATTATTTTTGAAATGTCTGTCTAATTTTCAAAAAACACATTAAAATATGCACATATGTGAACATGTATTTGCATATGTGTGTGTGCATGCATTTGTGTGCATGTGTACGTATTTCCATTTGGACAATCATGGTAGTCCAAGCATGCAAAAATTTCTCCCTTGTTCTATCAAGAATAAAAAAGAATACAATGATTAATTTAAAACATGAATGTATAACAAAATTATTTCAAATTGTTCCCTATCTGCCCATAATTTCCATTTAAGTGTCATGAAAAAATATTTTTCTTTCTCTAGGACAGTGCCTTTTCACTGACATCTTATAAAAGCATAAAAAATGAAATGAATATGCATCATAAAATCTAATGTCAGCACTGCACATAAGCAAACAGAAAATATTTTATATGAGAAATTGTTTTAACGAAACCAAACTTTGGGAATTAAAGTTTGCCAGCCCCAGCGAATGTCATTGATTTGGAATGGTTATCAAATGATATTTTCACTTTTATTAATACACAATGATTATCATCTCTTACAAAATTAGGGAAATATGTTCTAGACAGGCCAAATCAAGTATTCATATTTAGAATTATGTTGAACTATATAATTATCAATAATTAACTACTTTTTAAATAATTGTATTACATACAATTTAACCTAATATTTGTTATCTATCTCAATAATATTCATATTAAGGATTTCTGCTTTATGCAAACATTCTTTATGATTTATAAAGACACTTTGTAGCACATGTTTTTCCTATTATAAAAATATTCTCAACAACCAAATAACTTCAGTAAGTTATGTGTAATTAGATATAGTTCATACCACACACATGATTCCTTCAAATTAACTAAATCCTGGAAAGGATACAATGGATATTGATTCTGTCAACCGATATAGTCACTGTTAATATGTTCATTTTATTGGAAGAAAAGTATTAGATTCTTAACACAAAATACAGATACAAAATAACCAGTTCATTGAATGGTATTTTTAACTTTACTCTTGATTTTCTTGGTTAAATATCTAAAAACATTATCATGAAATACAATAGAGCCCCTGCCCTTTAGAATTTAATAATAATATCTGACAATGATATGCATCATTGACTTACTAATTCGATTCCTAAAATTTAAACAATTTAAAATTCTTCCATCCAGTGGTCATAAGAATGACAAAGCAATTTTTTTAAGTCTATCGTTTTGACTGTTACTTACTTTTATTTCTCTCTGTGGATATTTTTCTCAACACAGGGGTGAATTCTGAAAATGGATACATTTCAAGAACTGGTGGGGGGGGGAGGAGGGGACAAAGGAATAAAGTTGAATAATCCCTTAGCCATATACCTAGCCACTAGCTACCTGTGAGCTGGAGGTGTTTACTTCAGAAACTAATCTGGAAGGTTACTTTCTCTGTTTCATAGCTCAAATCTTTATGTGTGGCATCAAGGAGAGGGAGTTTATATCAGAACCTGTTAATGTAGTACCATACCTCATGATATTGCAAACTGGGAAACATAATTTTGAGAGATGGCTATTGCTACAGAGCTTCAGAACATGATACATCTGAGATCTATTTGGAATGAGGGCATTTTGATTAGAAAAGCCAGCTGCACCTAATAAAGTTTAAAATGGTGACAAGTAGAACTATGAGACCTACGGATTCTGTCAGAAGAGCTCTCGGTCCGTGCTGGGGAGCTGGACACGCTGCTGCTGCGGTGTGATGATGGGTGGCTGCCAGGCCTCCGGCCCTCCTCCAGAGAGGGTGCAGGCGAAGGGCTGTCCGGGACTCGCTCCTGGGGCACCGGGGGAAAGAATCCGGGGAGAGAAGAGGTAAATACATGGGAACTTGACTTCCTTCGCGAGTGTTGATTTTCGTTAATGCAGTACTGTAGAAATGCAAAGGAAATAAATTCATCCTTCGCTGACATTTTAACCTTTCATTTGAACAAAGCCAAAGTAGGGAAAGACGAGTTAGCAAACTGGTTCTACAGGCAAGCAGATCCACAGATGCCAATCCCCTCTTTGGATAAAAAAGGAGCCCAAGAAGGCAATCCTTTCATTTTTATTTTTTTAAGCTTACTTACTCATTAAGTGGGGGAGAGAGAGAGAGAGAGAGAGAGAGGAAGAGGAGGGACACAGAGAGAGGAAGAGAGATAATCCTAAGCAGGCTCCACACTGTCAGCATGGAGCCCAACATGGGGCTCCACCCCATGACCCCCGTGATCATGACCTGAGCCTAAATCAAGAGTCCGATGCTTAAAAGACTCAGCCACCCAGGTGCCCCAGAAGACAACCATTTCAGAGCCTATTAGACAACACAAAATAACAGAACAAAGCAGGTTTCAATTCTAGACAATTATCAATTTAAAGAAATCCCTAATCCTATTGCTTCAGCAGTGTCTAAGGATCATTTAGCACACAAATTATCAATGTGACAGACCATAATAACAATACCAGAGGAGTTATCCACAGCTATTTCATCATGGCACTGCTCTGGACACACTTGGATGGTCACATTTTAAGGCATCATAGAAATCGATTATTATTTAACATTGGAATAATTTTGTTTGATTCAAATAATTTTCAGACTACCCCCTTCTCTTAGCTCCAATTCAACCACATATATGTATTAGGGGAAATTCATGAAATACATATTAGTTGTAGCCCAGGGAAACTTGGTATTGTATTTCCTGATACTATTTTGTTAACACATTTGTCCCATTCCATATCTCCCCTGCCAAGCCCTGAACCTTCCCCCTTAAACTAATGTGCAAATATATCATATAACTGCCTCCAATGAACTATTATGGTATTACAGATTAAATAAGATACCTACTTATTAACATTTTCTTCTTTGAGCAGTAATATATTTATACCTTCAGACATCAAGGCACATAGGCCTTGAGGAACTGTCTTTTCCATAATTAATAAATATTTGGTTAAAAGCAAACTACATATGTAATAAATAAAAATAAATAAATAAATACATAAATAAATACATAAATACTTATTCAGGTGCAAAAATGCAAATATTAAAAGAGCAGGCTTTAAAAAATATAAAAGAAAAAAAAGTTCTAAAATATAACTAACTTGTGAGAGGTCAACTGACCAGTGAGATGAGGGTCATGCATATCTTTGGTCTCAGAGGCCCCATTGGTCTGGTCAGATTCCCATTAGGATGGTTCCCATTCCTGCTTTGCATTAGAATCACCTGGGAAGTTCTTAAACATGCCTATGTCTGGGCTTTGCTCCCAGAGATTCTGGCTTACTGAGGATTAGGGGATGAATTGTGTCCCCAAAAAGAGTGCAGTCCTGATCCCCAGTACCTAAGAATGTGACTTCATTTGCAAAGAAGTTTTTTTGCAGCTGTAATTAGTTAAAATGAGGTCATACAGGAGTAGGGTGGGCTTTTAATCCAACATGACCCGTGTCCTTACAAGAAGACATTGTGAAGAAATGAGAGAAAATGTCCTATGAATAGAGAGGCAGAATTGGGCTTTAGAACTGAGTTACTAAGAATGCCAAGGATTTCCAGCAACCACCAGAAGCTATGGAGAGACAAGGAATAATTCTACCTAGATCTCAGAGGAAGCACGGCAATGCTGACATCTTGATTGCAGACTTCGGGCCTCTAGAATGTGAAAGTATACATTTCTGTTGTTTTAAACCACCCAGTTGATGGTGCTTTGATACAGCAGCTATATACACTGAATCAGAAGTAGAGCCCAGACATCAGTATATTTTTAAGACTTCAGGTGATTTTAATGTGCATTTAAAAGTGAGCACTGCTGGTCTCATTCCTGCTTAATTTTTCAGTCCTGAACATTGTTGATAAACATCTTCCACATATATGCGAAGTCTTAATTTTTGAAAAAGCATGACAAAGAAAACGAAAATAACCAGAAAAAATGACCAAGCCCTCTTCCAAAATTCATGCCTAAACCAGTTTCCCATTATATATATTCCATGTAATAAAAGAAGTAGTCCCATAAGAAACTTCATGACCAAAGATTTGAGAGGTCTCTCAATACTGTAGCCAAAACAAAGGAAAAGAGAAACAACAACAACAACAACAACAACAACAACAACAACAACAACTAAAATCTTTCAAGAGTTTCAATGCATATTAGAATCTTGTTGTAAAGATAACATTTTGAACTTTAGGAGCTTTTGGACTAATCTAAAGTGTGTGGGTTGGTTTCTGTAAAGGACAATTAAAACCTCCCACAGGAGAGATGTAGTATCAATATTATATAACACTAGCCCTTTACCTTAATTGATTAGAGGTTAAGTGCTCTATTTTCTACAAACAGCAAAACTGGTATGTAGGTAAATGTAAACCTGACACAATATATTGTCCTACCCGAGTCATGTGGGGTTGCATTTGAAAGACCGAAAATAAGCAAATGAGAGAGAGAAGTGGGGCAGAAGAGAGGAAAGAGGAAGACATAACCCCTCAATATTAATATTTACAATTAACTTGTTTAGGGAAGTTTATGACACATCATACATTTGTTATACTAAGGGATACCGATATAAGATGGTATCCAACTGTGCAATTTGGAGGTGAAAATATTTTGGAATTGGGGCACCTGGGTGGCTCAGCCAGTTAAGCGTCTGACTTCTGCTCAGGTCATGATCGCACAGCTTGTAAGTTTGAGCCCCGCATCAGGCTCTGTGCTGACAGCTCAGCATCTGGAGCCTGCTTTGGATTCTGTGTCTCCCATTCTCTCTGCCCCTCTCTCTGTCTCAAAAATAAATAATAAACCATTAAAAAAAATTCAAACTATTTTAAAATCTATGTCTCAAATAACACAAAAATGAACATATCAGTTATTTTTCCAAACTAAAAAAATCAAAGAAGGTATACTTCTAAATGACCTGAGGTCTTTAGTCCACACGGCAAACAAATAACCTAAGTTTCTAAAAAACAAAAAGATACATCGTTTAAAAGAATAGAAAATAAACGTTGAAAAAAAAATTTAAAAGAATAGAGAATTCATAACTGGATGCTGAAAGTTACTTCCTATCTTCTATTTGCAATTATAAATCCTTTTCTTTTTAACATTCACTCCTACCCTAAATTATGAAGCAAACTATACATTTATTACGTGTCCAGTTTAATGAGTTCTGTCAAGATCTAGAACATTCCCATAACCCCAGAAAGATTTCTCATGCCCTTTTCCAATCAATTCCTCTGATTCTCATAAACAACTACTTTCTGAATTCTATCACTGTAGAGTAGATTTTCTGGTTCTAGAATCTCATAAAAATGAAATCATATAGTAAATTCTTTGTTTCTGGCTTCTTCACAACAAAATGGTCTTTGAGATTCATCCCTGATATTGCATGTGTCATTAATTTACTCTTTTCTACTGTTGAATATATTCAACTGCACAAATATCCCACAATTTGTTACCCTCTCCCCTCCCCCAAATGGCAATAAGGTCATGTACTTAACTGCTTGAAACAACACTGTACTTAATGTGTCTTTCCAGTACCTATTCAGATATATCTTGGAAAAAGCATTCTTAATCCTTTATGTATAATACAGTATACAATTCATGTATAGTCTGTATAAATGTATTAATAAGTTATGCTACAGCTAACTGCATAAATGACCAGAGATACACTAAAAGGAGTCTAATCTTGATTTCTAAGAATTCTAATAAAGAGAACACAAATTTGTCTAGACTTTAAAGGTCAATTCCTCATACATCTGGCTCTCACACACAAAAGTACAGGGTATGTATTTGAAAAAGAACAGTATATATATATACATGGGTGTGTGTATATATATATGTACATATATATATACTGAACAAAATGTTTATATATAAACATTATATATTATCATTATATAATATAATATAATATTCTATAATACATTAATATATAATAATATACATATTATCATTATATATTATAATGTATAATAATATCATTATATATTATCCTTATATATATAAACATTATAATATATATGTATATATTATGTTTGTTTATTTATTTATTTATTTATTTATTTATTTATTTATTTAGAGAGCTAATGGGAGAGGGGCAGAGAGGCAGACAGAATCCCAGGCAGGCTCCACACTGCCAGCGCAGAACCTGATACAGGGCTCGAACTCATGAACCATGAGATGGTGACCTGAGCTGAAATCAAGAGTCAGATGCTTAACTGACTAAGCCACCCAGGCACCCCAAGAACACTCTATATTTTTCTTTGCTGAAACTAAAATTTTATAAACTAACCATTCTATTTTCTTCAAAAAGTCACTTTGACAATGTTAATTCATCAATATATTTTAATATTTCTCATAATAATTATGTAAGTGATCATATATGCAGTGGCACATGTTTGGATGCACAGAGATAAAGTGCAATCTTGAAATAAATCATTCCCTCTAAAGTCATTTTGCAAGTCTGAGTTTCCTGTCATAATAGATTTCTTACTGGTGCTAATGGAAAGCATGAGAAACTGATTTTTTCCTGAGATATTTAACTCATAAAATACTTAAACACTTAATGCATAAAATTTTGGCAACAATAATTATGCCATTAAAAACAATTATTTATTTTATTTTCCACATAAGTATAAAAATTATTTCATTAGTCAACATATTTAACTGTCAAAGCTTTCCTTGATATTCCTTTCATTCATGCATTATTCACTTATTCATTTATACATTCAAAATACTCTAAACATCATATACTAGACGAGGTAAAAAATAAACTGGATTTAAATCTAATGTAAAATACACCTTAAAAGCATAATTGAAGGCTTAGAAAATGTAGGTGAAATTGTATTTAATTTAGCTTTAGCTTATTTTTACTTTAATTATAATTGTTTCTCTAAGAACAAAGGATACAAAGACAATACTTAATACTTTGATTTAAAGAAAATATTTTAATTTATGCAAATTTTTATTATTTAAAAGCTAAGTATTCAATTGAAACTTTCTGTAAATTGAGACACAACATATTCAGTCATTTCACTTAATGTATAATTTCAATCTTTGGAACATGATGTATTGTTCTTTGAAGAATTTCATTAAAGTAAAATCCACTGAGCAAGTAAGATTTGAATACATTGTTGCACAATAAATTAATTTATTTCAACAGCTTAATTCTTTTATCATATTTATATGCTTGCCTTTCCAGAGTATGCTATAAGATGGAGAATAATGGAGACAGTAAAGAATTGCTTAGGAGAGAATCTCATAATTATTACTGAAACAAAATAGATAATGAGTTTTATTCAGACATAATAAGAAAGAAGCAGTTCAATGTCTATAGGAAAACTATGTAAACTGGATTTATCATTTCATTTGTGTAATACCCTTTAACCTCCAAGATGGGCCTGAAGTAGGACAAAGAGGAAGAATATTTAATTTAATACTTCAACACGCTGCTTTATAGTCCTACATCATAACTCCACCAATCAATAAAACACAATCCTTTGCAATGTTCCATCTTTATAAAACCAGCCACAATAATAAATGAGAATTTAAGAGGAATACCCTCTCACACACACAAAAAAAGGTCATACTAATAAACTAATGGTAGCAGAATAACAATAAAGAAAAAGCTGCATTTATTGTTTCTGGGTAGAGCAAGAATTATTAGTCTCCAAGATAATTCAGAATCAAAGGTGGAATTCAAAAGAGTGTATTCCAAAATTCTAAAACAAAAAGTATAAAATGCTCAGTATTACACATGGGGCAATTGAATATTTAAAAATTACATTACCACAGCTGCCTCCTGTCTATCACAAAATGCATTCTATTTTATCAGCTGAAAATATTTTCTTAATGTAAGTCTAAATAATCACAACCCACTCACAATTCATTTCTCTAAAGGATTATTTCATTTAGCTTCATGTTGCTCCCTTTTTAATGATCTGGATTTTCATATGTTTATCAGTTAGAGATTCCATCACTGAATACGTTATAGAAGTGGAGAGAGGATAGTTCTAACATTAAATGTTATCATGATATAACTTTTAACTTACAAAATTGAAGTTGACTAGCACTTTATAACCCAAACTCCTGAGATTTAAGACAACTCAGACCTATTCATTTATTCAAAGAACATTTACTGAACATCTAATATGTGCCAGTGTCCTAGGCTCTGGTCTTATATATACAACTAAGCAGAACTGATGAAAATCCTTTCCCTCATGGAGCGTGTATCTTAAGCGGTAAATGTTGTTAGTGGAGTCCAGAACCATATATGCACAGTGATGAAGTGTGACATGTAAATTTCCTTGCTCTGGAAAAATTATCAGACAAAATAAATAGTAGAAATAGGATTCTGGATTCAGGAAAAAAATGTTTCAAAGTAGTTCAGGAAGACACAGTAAACAATGCTAATATACTTGCAGCTGGTCTCTACCTTCTGTCTGTCAGGCAGACACCACCAAAATTCCGTGACTCAGAATTCTAAATTGAGGTTCCAAGGAATATTTACATAGCTCTTTTTGTTTGTTTTTGTGATGATACACAAGAAATAATGTTTCTAAATGTAAAACTGGTAGAACCCATGAGTGTAATCATAAACAACTTAGTTTTATTCCACTGTCTCTTCGAACTTTTTCAGTGGTGGTAGGGGACTATATGTCTTCCCTCATCTGCATGAAAATTCAGGTATCCTCATAATTTCAGATTACTATTTTTTAATATATAAAGTCCTACAGTTACTTCAAACAACCACATATAGTCTTGGCTCAGGGACTATAATCCATCCCTATGTAATAATAAATGCTATCATCTTAATCAAAAGATAGGACTTCCTCTTTTCACACACCAAGGAAGGGGAACAGAGGGAGGAGAGAAAGAGAAAAAAGGTAAGTTTCTGACTTGGCCGTCGCTGCCATTCATTAACTGGCATCATTCTCTCTGTGTATGACAAATGTTTAAACCCAATTTTTATCCAGTTAAGGCACTGTGTATGTTGTTAGAGGCCACCACCACACTGAATTGGTCCTATGCAGTTCCGTAAGGGTGTCATTCATCTCTAGGTTCCTCAGTCCCCTAAATGTCCTACATAGTTAAGTATGGATGCTTGATTTAAGTTGAGTTTGCAGTGAGACTTCTTCATAGATGGTGTTGCATGCCTCCATCAGAAACACATAACGTCTGCTTGGCTGCATTTTATGATGCCAGCCCCCACTGATGATCATGGTCTAGACTCCACTTCATTAGCACTGGTAATTTGGTGACATTCCAACTATACCATTCCTTATTCATTTTTTTGGCCAGAAGATTTAGATGAACAGAAAAGCTCCCCTAGTGAATTAATGATGATCCCTAGGAACAGTCTGTATGGAAAAGTCAGGAAAATGCTTGATTTCACCCCTTTATCCTTTGCTTTTGTCCTTTAAAAGAATCAATTCCCTAGAATTCAAAGGTGAACCATGAATTTATTTTTTAGCATTATTACAAACGTATTGATTTAAACATATACGATTTATTTAAATACATTGATGTAGGGTATATTTAGTGGTGGTTGTGTTTTAATACTTTTGTTGTAAGCATCTTCTTCACATTTAATATCAACACCCAAATAAACATTAAGAGAATGTACTTAACTATTTCTCTAAGTCCAAGTAAAAATTATATGAAATCGTTTTTTGTGTGTGAAAAAATGTCTAAAAGTAATGCCTAGCGTTATTTATGATTGCCCCAAAATAAGCTATTCTATACCTAAACAAACATGGGGGACATGACATTGCTCTAGTATTTTCATGTACTTTGAGAATAAGGTCATTCTGGTTCTAGTTTTTATAATATTTAAACATTTTAAACTTTCATGCACATAAAGTCCTATTTACTAATATAGTTATTTAAGGACCTGCTTTAAAGGAAATTATCAGGGATCAAAATTTTACTTGAATTTAAGTTTTTTCAATCTTTAATTCTTTAAATGAGAATGTCATAAAGTGTCTCTGCTTATCTCTCTCTCTCTCTCTCTCTCTCTACCTTTCTTTCACACACATATACACACACATATAGTCAAGAGGAGTCAATGGTCAGTGGAGAAAACTAACAAATTTAAATCATATTCCTTGTCCTCAGAAACCTCCGTAATGTAGCATGAGAGAAAGATGTTTATTCAAAGATGTAGAATAATTTGAATGTTGCCAAATTTCTCAATCTCAATTCTATACTATCCCTGAAAAAAATTAAATCTGAAAAAAAAAATGCATTTAAAAATTAGCTTTCTATACCAATGCACTGCAGAATTCCCCCAAAGTAAAATGCAGCACTTTTGTCAGGTGAAGAAGCCTGCACAAGAAAGAGAGAAATTCTTACTATACAATTATGACTCTATTTCAAAAGCTTGACACGAATCTCTTATAAGATTCTAGAACTTATTTTTAAACAAATGATTGTGAATATTTTGGGAGAAAATAATGGGAGAAGACAATGTCAGTGTACAAAAACTTTGAAAGATGTTGTAAACACTAATGTAATCAGTATGGCGACCTGAATAAGTAAAGGGGTCATTAGCCCCATTGTACAGAAAAGCAAACAAAGAGATATTAAGTAACTTGTCTGAGGTCACATGACTAAGAAGTAGTAGAAATGGAATATAAACCCAAGAATTCTTCCACCATAATCTATGTTTTAAACCACTAAAATACACTGCTTTTCTTTTTTTCATTTTTTTTTCAACAAGAACCATTTTTTCTAAGTCCTTATGATATCATTGTGAATTTATTAAATAAAATGTGAGAAAAATATTGATTCATTCAGGGAGATTTGGGGTTACTTGATGAATGATACCTAAAGAGAATCAATTAGTAGAACATTTCAGCCTATTAGGAATTCTCTAATGACAAGAGGAATTGATCTCTTGATTTATACTGTTTATTTTCCTCAGTGATTTAAAGTAATACAAGTAATATATCCTTTTACAATTTGGAAATGATACAAGGATTGTATAAATAGTATGAGAGTTTAGAATGTTAATACTCAAAAGTATCTAAAGAATAGGCTTCAAGTTATGAAATGAATAACTCACAGAATAAAAGGCACAGCATAGGGAATACAGTCAATGATATTGTAATAGTGTTGTATGGTGACAGAGGGTAGCTACACTTATGGTGATTATAGCCTAATGTATACAGAAGTTGAATCACCATGTTGTACTGAAACTCGTATAACATTGTGTGTCAACTATGCTTAAATTAAAAAAGTTAAGTATCTAAAGAGCCTAAATCAGTGGACTGGGAAATACACTTAATATGGATAAATGCAAATTCCTAGTAAAAGTAAAAAAATAATTGGCTTAGTACAATTTCATGTTAAAAAGGCATGAAATGTACTGAGTCACACACACACACTCACAACAGTTTTGTGAATTCTGACTACATTTATAAGCTGTTGTCCACAACTGAGGTTTAGGTTAGTTCCAGCATCTCTTTACTAGCCAGTTCACTTCTAGAGTATTGTATGGAAAGGACTGGGGTAAAGAGGGTGATTTTTCAAAAAAGGTCAACCAAGAAGCTTGATGAGGAATGGTCAAAAGAAGTTAGAATATTGTGTCTGGAGGAAAGAAACACTATAGTTACTACAGCAGAGGATTTATCTATTTAAATGGCTAGGACACAGAATTAGTAGACCTTTTATCTTCCAGGAGAACATAATAAACTTGAGGTAGAAGCTAATGAAGACCCTCTCCATTCTTGAGTTTGCTGAAAATAGAACAGGCTTTCCACAAAAGCTGAGCTATATAAAAATGGGTAGGGAGGATGCAAAAATTATTTTGCCACTGTAGGGAAAGCTGGATTATATAACGTCTGACGGCTCAAGTCTATGTCTCTTCATTCATAACATTCATAGAACATTAAACAGTAAAAATATATGATTCTCAATGATACATAATAGACTAATACAGAGCCCATAATAATTTAATATATACTTACAGGCAATTGGCTATTAGGGATTCAAATTAGAATTATTGTCTAAACAGTATATGCCCATTTCCTCCTCAAAGTTATCTTACTAAATTATTTCCAGTAGTCCAAACCAATCAGCCGGAGAAAGTCTAGATTTAATACTTTGGCAGACTCCATCATGAAGGCTTCTTTTAAAGCAAATAACAATGATACAATGGTACTGTCTTCATCTCTGTAATTTTCTTTTCCTCATTTCCTTTGATTTCTTTTATTTTTCAATGCCAAAACCCATGGCCCCATCATGTTTGAGAGTTTAGTTTGAGCCGCCGCAATTATCCACAGCCTAAGATTCACACGGGTATGAGTTCATTGTAGTTCTAATGCAGGTACCAGCATTTTTTTCTTTTTCTGTAAAGAGCCAGCTAGTCAATAGTTGATTCCACTCTGCTTTGTATGTGAAAGTAGCCATAGATGTTATAGAGAGAGAGTGTAGCTAATTCCCAAAGCCATTTTGTTTATAGACACTAAAATTTCAATTTGATACAATTGTCATGGGTCGTGAATGACTGTCTTCCTGTGATATGTTTCCTCACCCACTTTAAAGTATAAAACCATTCTTAACTCATAGTCCATGCAAGAACTGGAAGAAGGGTGAATTTTACCCATGGACGACGGCTTTTGGACCCTATTCCATTGCATGTACTGGTGTGGTGTGTACATTCTCATCAATAGGTTTATGAGAAAGTCTTTGGAACTCCTTTACCTCCTAGAAACAGGTAATGACAAAATGTTTTAAAAGTCTGTAACCCTGAGAGCATTGTTTTCACTTCCCTTCTGTCCTATAAATTCTTTTGCCATTCTCATGTAGGTTGTTTTCATTTTAATTCTTATCATTACTCTCAAAAAATGGAAATGGTACACTCCAGCACACGGGAAACGCCTCAACCTTCTATTTTCCCTTCAAAAGCTATTTCCCTTGTTTTATCATTCCTTCAGATGGGGTAAATCTTCTTGGTATTTAACATTTTGCTTTTAATCGGCCTTCATAATTAGAATCTTTTCAGGCAAACAAAGTTGCAAGCACTATTCTAATTGCCCACTTGGGTCCCATACTATTTAATGTGACATAGGAGTCAAACATTTTCTTTAGGGAAAATCAAACTTCCCCCAAATTAAGTTTAACTAATATATATCATGGGAGTTTACTAAACACTGCTTGTGCTATGAAGTCTTCTATATATAAATTTAGGCAGGTTTTTTATTAACTTGTTTTCCCTAATATTTGGAATTCTATAAAGAACCTATTCCTTACCCTTATCCTCCGAGGCTGTACTCTCGAATTTTCTCAGGTCTAATTTTTTTTTTTTTTACCAAAAACTGTTAGAATTATCTTATGCTTTTCTTGAAATATGGTTAGTCTCTATGATCTTTAACATCAAATTTAAAAATATATAGGTGGCCAGCCTGCAACGAAATGGGGCAATGGGCCCTTCCACACTTCCACGGTGGCCAATGGAGCGTCACTTTGATGTGTGCAGTTAAAACTACCAGCTTGTATTATTAGTGATAAATAATAATTTTTAAAACCATCAGGTTTTATTTTCTCTAATCATTCTTAATTAGAGCCATTGTTTCTTATTCAGCTATTATCACCATTTATATCACCACTGCTTTCAAAAGCCCAGAATTTCCTTTAGCCTATCCATAGCCAAGTTTCTGAAAATATTTGCCCCGAGAGACTAGAAAATGGGCTATCACTATATTGTAGGAGGTGTTGGCACACAGTTCAAGACACAGGGCTTTGTCACTTTTTTTTATTACCTTTTTGCATATTTCCTTCCTTTCTCCCTGTCTCCCTCCTCTCCATTCCTGACCTTAATTTAAGAAACCAAAGGAATGTTGCTGACTTTTCAATAATCTAGACTGTTTTCTAAAGGTGCCTTCCAGAGGAAACCCAACTGCTTCCTCCTACTTACCTAAATGTTGACAACCAAAGATTTAGTAAAGGAAGTTTCACTACTTAAGTATTCTGATTAACATTGGATACAACATACACTATTTAAAAAATATGTGTGTATTTAAAAGATAAAATAAATCAAGTTTTCTGATGTAATTAGAGTCTTCTGGATCCAGACATATGTAAGCTACCAGCTGATGTCCAAATTATCTACAGTTAATAACTAAGTCACCCATTATGATTTTAAACTGCTAAAATCTGTTCTTCTGCCATAGTTTTACTTTAACTATGATTCCGTATCTTGTCTAAATGAGGAACTACAAAATTCCCAGTTTTGAGAGTGAAAATTATATAATTATTATTATGAGGACGATTCTCTATAGTAATAATTACTAACTTTTTTAAAAAATGAGAGTAATCACATCCTATAACTAATCCTTAGTACCTTTTCATTTTTTTTTTTTAAATAGCTATCGAGTACAATGATAGGAACACTTAGCCTTTTTTCTTCAGCCAAAATCTCCCTCTAGGTCACTTCAGTGAGTGAAGCAATGAGAATGTTGAATTCTCAATAATAACTATTACTAAAAATGGTCATAAATGGAATTATGCAGTGACATCTTGATTAACAAATCCTTTGGTAACAAAGGAACCCTCTGAAAGTCACTCCGAATAAAGAGGAATTTTTAAAAGTTATCTTCTTGGTTCCTGGCTGATGACAATGTAGCATTCATTGGCATTCTCTCAGCTGAAGATTTTTAAGAAGTTGATCTCGGTTTTCTGTGATACATATATTTTTTTCCTGGTGAGGATACTTCAGAAAATGGTGAGGGACTAGTATACATCTTTGTTTATAGAGCCATTGTTATAAGAAAAATTGGTATTAGCATATTATTCAATGTATAATAGTAATGTATAAGTATGTATACAATGTATATATACATTGTATACTTGTACAATGTATAAGTAGTAACATGGCCTTTTAAAAAAAATGTATGGCATTACCTATCATTTTGGTATAACACGGAGCATTTTCACTGCTTAAAAATTCTTTGTACTCTCCCTATTCATCCCTGCCCCACTCCTTGGCAACCACTGATCTTTTTAGTATCTCCATAGCTTTGCCTTTTCTAAAAGGTCATTCACTTGGAATCATACAGTGTGCAGCCTTTTCAGCCTGGCTTCTTTCACTTACCAGTATACATTTAAGTTTCCTCCATGTCTTTTCATGACTTGATAATTCATTTCTTTTTAGTTCTGAATAATATTCCATTATATGGTGTCAAGCGTTTAGTTAAGCTACTCCAATAGTATTGCTGCCTAGGCATCCATTTTGTTTGGCCAACTGTCCTGGAGGGACTTTAAACTGACAAAAGCCCCCTCTTGCAAGCACATGCCCTAGATAACAGCCACAGAATCACAAGCAAATGTAAGCATGGAAGCCCTTAATAGGACTTCTTCAACAGCACTTGTGAATAAAGGTCTCCTCCTACATACGAGCCCGCTGGAGCTCACCAAAACTATGCTCTTCCGGTTTTAATTGCCCAATCTAGCCCTAGCCTGGGAATCTCGAAGCATTCTACCTTTGGGCCCTGACACAGGCATCTGTCCCAGATCCTGCCTTGTTCTCTCTGTACTCCACCTTGACCTCCCCATGTGGTCCTTCAAGATATATACCCTGAGGTATTTCCACCAGAACTCGTGAGTAATAAGGTTTTCTATTTCAATTTTTCTTATGGTTTGTGTTGGACCATGGCTCACCATCAGTCATCCCTATGTTCCACTTAACAAATGTTAATTTAGCAAAGTCATAACATATGGATATACCACTTCTTTTTTTTTTTAATATATGAAATTTATTGTCAAATTGGTTTCCATACAACACCCAGTGCTCATCCCAAAAGGTGCCCTCCTCAATATCCATCACGCACCCTCCCCTCTCTCCCACCCCCCATCAACCCTCAGTTTGTTCTCAGTTTTTACCAGTCTCTTATGCTTTGGCTCTCTCCCACTCTAACCTCTTTTTTTTTTTTTCCTTCCCCTCCCCCATGGGTTTCTGTTAAGTTTCTCAGGATCCACATAAGAGTGAAACCATATGGTATCTGTCTTTCTCTGTATGGCTTATTTCACTTAGCATCACACTCTCCAGTTCCATCCACGTTGCTACAAAAGGCCATATTTCATTTCTTCTCATTGCCACGTAGTATTCCATTGTGTATATAAACCACAATTTCTTTATCCATTCATCAGTTGATGGACATTTAGGCTCTTTCCATAATTTGGCTATTGTTGAGAGTGCTGCTATAAACATTGGGGTACAAGTGCCCCTATGCATCAGTACTCCTGTATCCCTTGGATAAATTCCTAGCAGTGCTATTGCTGGGTCATAGGGTAGGTCTATTTTTAATTTTCTGAGGAACCTCCACACTGCTTTCCAGAGCGGCTGCACCAGTTTGCATTCCCACCAACAGTGCAAGAGGGTTCCCGTTTCTCCACATCCTTTCCACCACTTCTTTTTAATCCTTTCACCTACTGAAAACATCTTGGTTGCTTCCAAGTTTGGGCAATTATTAAAAAAAAAAAAACTGCTATAAATATCCATGTGCAAGGTTTTGTGTAGACATAACTCTTCTACTTGTTTGGGTAAATACCAAGGAGCTGGCAAAATACATAATCCTGTGGTAGAAGTATGTTTAGCTGTGTAAGAAACCATAAAACTGCCTCCCAAAATGGCTATAGCATTTTATATACCTACCAGCAATGAATAATAATTGTTAACAGGACTTTTTATGTAAGGCATGCTCCAGAGGCCTCCTTAACTCAACTGTATTATATTCAGAAGAAAGAGGTAATGATTATGTCATATAAGGATAAGCATTAGTATCTTTTACTTAATAATGTATTTTATTTAATAAAATAATGTATTTTAATTAATAATGTATTCTGACAATTCATTTAAAGGAATTTTGTTTAAGTACATATTATAAAATAAATTAAAGGTACACATTTAAGGGTATACACATACCCTCACACACAAGGGGAAAAGAGAGAGAGAGAATTGTGCGTATATACACACACATGTGATCTTTGTATAACAATAGTGTTATCTTCAGATATAGTGTATTTTTGAATTTATAAAAAACATTCAATTTTATTATTTTGTTTAGTGTTTACACCTATACTGTATTACCTATTTTTTATATGTAGAATAGAATCAGAAAGATTGAGTCACATGCTCAAGGCAACATGGCAGAACAACAAATTTAACAACAAATCAGCAACTATTTCCTATACCTTAAAGCTCATAAACCCACACACACATACATTGACATGCATGCATTCATGCACACAGTCATAATTTATTGAATTTGAAATATATCAATTAATTTCCTACATCCATCTCTCTCTTAATAGATAAAAGACAAGGGCCCCTGGATGGCTTAGTTGGTTAAGCGCCTCACTCTGATTTTGGCTCAGGTCATGATCTCACAGATGTAAGATCAAGCCCTGCATCAGGCTCTGCCCATGGAGCCTGTTTGGGATTCTCTATCCATTCCTCTTTCTCTCTGCACCCTCTCCTGCTTGTACTTTTTCTCTCTCAAATAAATAAATAAACTTAAAACAACAGATACAACACGGAATTTAAGATTGGCCTAATCTAATACTGTACCCCTGGCTCTACCTGGTTCTAACTACTGTAAGTGATTTTTCTCACAATTTATTTACTGTCATCTGTTTTGAATTTAGAATTACTTGTGGAATAAAAAAATAGACTTAGAGGTAGTGGCCTAAGACGATGTTTGGCATAAGCCAAAACAGTCATGTAAGAAAACAATTACCTTAATAACAGACGTCTCAACTCTGGAAGGGGGACTCTGAACGTGAGCTGCTGCCGCCATATTTGCAATGGTGCTGAGATGGTTCATCTGGCTCATTGCCATGGTGACAGACGCTGGAGGTAGGCTGACGGGAATTAGAGGGTGGGGCATCATCATAAAAGGAAGTTCCAGTCCTATAAAAAATGCACAGATCTCATCATTGCTCTGTTCAAATAAAACTATGAAACGTAGTGTATCTCATTTATGAAAATGGTAAAGGGCATAAATCATTGAAAATTGAAGCATTAAAAAACGTTCTAATAATGATTGCCAAAGGAAAAATATTTGTCCTCTTTATATGCAACAATACCCACTCACCACTCAGGGAAACTAGCTTTGAAGCTAACCAGTTCGGTGCCATGTTTTATCACGTCACCATGCTCCATGCGTTTAATACAAATGGTCAATTCGTTGCTGCATTATTCTTCTGATCATTCTAATTCTTGCTTAAAATATGAGGGTTTTATTTAACATATCACAATCAGTTATCTAAATGTAGTATCTCTTCGTTATGTCCTACATTTTACAATATAATGATTGGACATTTTTTTCTGGGCAACTACCATTTTTAGTACTAAAAAATACCATTATAGAATTTGGCAGAAGGTGGCTCTGCTTAAGATGGCAGAGAGGTTGCCTAAGTGGAAGGCTGTTAGTTCCAGGCATGTGGGGGTGAGTAACAGAAGCCTGAGATCTCTGTGATGGGCAAGAGGACAGTGTTTGCTTATCCCAAGAACCATCACAGCTACTTGTGGGGAATGCACATAAGCAATTTAGATGCAACATTATTCCAAATCTTCTAATAATTTATTTGAAATGAGGTTTTAAAAAGTATATCACATTTCGAGTTGGCCAAGTGATTTCTTGGAAAATAACCTCAAGTAAGTCAATTTCCCCTAAACCATATATATTTTTTTGTTTTTCTTTTTCTTATATAGTTCCTCAATTAAAAAAAAATTCTACAATATTTATCTTTTTGAGTCTAATCTAGTTTGAATAACCAAATTAAGATAAAATGGTCTCTGTTATATACCTAGAGAATTAATTACTTCTTAGAAGTGAAGCCCACTGGTAGTTGTAGTTATTCTTGTATTAAATGATATTCTAGCCACCATTCAGAGTTAAAGTTCCTTAATTCCACCACAAATCCTAAACATGGAATTATTAAATGCCCAACTCATTTAGACACAGCACAAAGAGCCTAAAAGATCACTTTACAAAGGTTAATAATGTCAAAGCAATATATTAAATATGTGTGCATCAATAAATATATCACCTTTATTCAACTACAAAGAAACAAAAGTTGATTATGACAATATAGTGTCAAAGTAAAAACAGTACATTTGAGAGCTTTCATTTTAATAATGGGGCCATGTTTTGGATTTCAGTAGATTTGTAAACACCTTATTAGGATACACCTTAGAAGGTATTTATGAATAATTTCAATTTAGACATGTTCCCCAATTAAATTAACACTAACTTATTTACCGAATCTGTTGAATATACAAACAACCCCCTTGAAGAAAATTTTTGTAATGTCCCTGTCAGCTTAATGAGTTTTCATTTCTTAAAAAAGGAAAAGAAATAATATTTTCATATAATATACTTAGAAACAGCAAAGTTGGTAAAACTCCAATTTAAATGCTTTAGCTCCATTAAAAGCTTCATTGTAAAATCTCTATGACATAGTTTTTAATGAAGAATACTTAGTTACTGCCATGATTTTTTTCCATTTACTTCATGAAGACAGTTAAGGTTCAATATAAATTCAAACTCATTAGCTCAATACTGTCTGAATCTTAGAGTAAATTGTTCAGAAGTGGGTAATGAAAACTCAATTCAAATTCTTCAGCAATCAAACAAAGCAATTTTATTAAACAATGAAAAGAATCAATTAAAGTGGATATCTTTATTATCTTTATTATTTTACAAGAAACCATGACAGCTTTTGGCTAAAAAAAAGTTTATAGCTTCATCCAGAAATGACTCACATAAAAGAAATTTCTCCAGCTTGTTCCTACACTATGATATAAAAGTTCACTTCCATATTCACAAATGGATCTACTTTATTTCTCTACTCACACCCTTTTCGATGCTTATACCAAGGTCCTAGTCAAACATGCAAAAACTGTATGTGAATTTTTCAAACGTATGGTGTCAAGAAAATATTTGATGGCGAAACATGATAAAAATTCGACTCCATAATGCCTTTATCGAGGTATGTGCAAATTTTTTCTTTAAATGTTTACTTTTTATAGTATCATTTAAAACAAGAGTTGAGGCATAATCACTGACAATTGGTATAGAAATAACACTTTGGAATAAATGTTATTTGAAAATGAAAACTGGATAGGGAATTTATAATTAATGGATAATTTTCCCTACCCATTTCATTTAAAATACCAATAAATGCAAGCATTACATTTTCATAGTATGTTGCTTATTTGAAGATAATTGATGGACTGAGTACAGAAAAATACTCACATTCATTATTTTAAATTCAGTTTGATTTCTGCTTATATCTATTATCTACTTTTGTTTCTCTGCTCACTTGAACCAATTTCTCATTTTATTTGAATTCTGATTGCCAGTTAATACATTGGAAAAAGTAATTTTTCCAAATATATTTCAATTTTACTCTCATAGTGGAGAAGCACTGTGACTATTTTTTTTCACATTATCAAGGTATAAAATATTAAGCCAAACTTCTGATTGAATCATTCTGAAACAGATTATAGACAAAATACTATCACATCTCTTTTGCATCACAGGGTATTAGTCCCTTGTGTGAGGGTAAATATCAATCATCCACATGTGAATTTTCCATAGCAAGTTGATAACACTAGATTGGATTTTCCCACTACATAAAATGCTCCTAGCCATCTCCACCAATCATCATTTGTTAAATACTCATGATGTTAGCTCATTTGGGTAATAAATAGAGCAAACAATTAAGAAACTAAGTCTGATGAAAAATATACAATATATAACTAAGTCAGCTGTAAGTGATTTTTGCATTATTTATAACATCCTTTTCCTATTAGCATGAATAAATAAGAATTGAAAATAGGCCATTTCAGAACAAGACATACCCATAGTTATTAAATGTATGATTTCAGGTGCTTTGGTTTAAGCCAATATGTTCAGTGATAGAAGCCAGTATATATGTACTATGCCTACACGCAAACATATATATACACACTTGTATACCTTTAAAATTAACGTTTACTACTGTGACCACAGGAAATCTTGCAAGAGACAGAAGATAAAATATATAGGAAATTCTAATATTTGGTAAGGAGAGTTAGAAACAGAAAAAAAAATACCTGATGCATCTCTATTTCCCCATTCTTATTGAATCAAACTGTTTCTTGATTTTACATTGGAAGAACAAGGTGAAATTGATATAGCCTTCAGGTCCCCAAAGAACATATACTATCATAGGTTGTCAAGGCATGTATGTAAAAACTCATAAAACACAATAAAATTATAAAATGGTTTAAGCAAAGGAAAATGGTCATGGGTTCATGAAAAGACTCAGTGGATCCAACTGTTGATTACTTGAGATTTGTATTCATATTTTAATGTCCGGGGGAAGGAACTGAAGGGAAAGAGATTTCCCATACCTAGTCTTACACACAGATTGTGGAGAAGCGCAGGAACAGTGTCAGGCTAGACAGCTGCTTACGTAGGTTCAGCTGCAGGTAGAACACAACAGGCGGCTGCTATATGCTGAAATTAAGAAGCGTAACCACAAGCACAATGAAGGCCCGCTATTAATGCTATGCCATGATTTTGGTGGAGTGAAAATTAACAAATGGAGTCTTGCAACACACACAGCCAGAGGTAAGCAGGTACATAAATGTAAGAAAGGAAGTTGAAATAAAATGCCTGATTACCAATTCTGTCTCTAGCTAAAAAACTATTAATTTTGCATTCTATAGTATCTGAAACAATTCACTTACCTGCCTAGGTATACAGATATTAAGAATTTATCAATAAAAATGTACAAATATATGGAACTTAAATACAAAAAGCGATTGTGTGTTTAGTTTTCCTTTGTGTAAAAAGATGTGTATTCTTCAGGGACAAGCAGAGTGATCTTAAGATCTAGTGTAACTGAAACGTGAATTTGTAAAGACTGGGTATGGAACTTTCTCTGCAATCTTACACGCTTCCCACCCCAACATTAAAACATAGCTATACGTTCTGAAAAAAAGCAAACAGCTGGATGCACTATCTCCGTCTTTTTATAAGCTCAGACTACTTTTCTTGGCTTGTTCCAGTTTACATTTTGTCTTATTTTGTGATACATATCTTATGATGGACCAAGTTTTAAATGCAGAAATATACTGCTTTAGGTAGAAACCCTTAAATTTTGAAAGCTATCCCTACTCTAAAGGTAGTCAGATTATGGGACATTCAGAACTGCTGAGTTACAAATATTAAATGGCTTTCTTTTTCCTCCAATTTGTGCCTTCAAACACATTTTGTCAAGGCTCCCTTTTCTGCCCCTTAATAACCTTGAGTATTAAAAAATCCATTCTAGTTAACGCTCATCTCTGTTTCTCCATCTCTATCAGCACTGGCCATCCCTAAGAACCTAGGTGGCCTGGAAGACAATGGCTTGGTTAGTTTTTCATCCATCCTCCTTCTCTCCTTCTCCTGGTTAGTAGGATAAAGGTCTAAGACTCAACCAGTTCCACCTCAAGTTCTCCCTGCTTCTACGACTATGCCTATCAGCCACTTACATCTTCCACACGGCAGGTGCCTAAATGCTAAGTATCTCCTACTAAGTCGTGCCCGATCCTTTAAGAGGGTCCCTCCCAGAGGAACTTCCTAGAAGCACGAGTCACTAACAATGGAAATCTTCAGCTTCCTGCTCTTCTAAACTCCCCAAACTGCCACTGCCGCTTACCAATAAGGTCCTTCTCTTGGTGTGGGTCATCTTGTTCCGATGATGTCCACTCTCTAGCCTGCCACCTATCAATTCCTTATCCCCCTGCTCAAATATATACAGAAAACAGATCAGCAGTTCACACCGAAACAGAAATCCAGCTCTGAAATAAGGGGAAGGCACCTGTAAACTTGGAAAGCCTCCCTTCAAGTGGTGGTGTGGAAACGCTCTCAAAAAGGGATCACTGAGTCACAGCCCTCCCAGTAGATGCTGTCTCTTCACTACAAGGATTTCTTCAAATCCCCTCTCTCTACGGCCATACTCTCTTATAATGAGGCAGGAGGATATTTGTGGGGCCTGGAGTGATAGTTAAGATAGGCTGGTTCAGGTGCTATTGTTAAGTAGCAGCTGCTTTTTACTTTCTTTAAAATGAGGGGTACCTGGTACCTTTTGTTCTTGTGTGGGACCACAGGAAAAATTCTACTGAATATCTGGTGACATGGTATATTCAATAGAACCAACAATAAATATGGCTAGAGTATAAATAAAATTTTAGTAATTGATTCTTGTGAGTAAACTGAAATAAAGGAAAGAAGTGTGAATCCTCAGCATTTGGAATGTTATTTTGCAAATCAACTGAAACAATTGTCAATTGAGACAGAGGTGCGAAAAAAAAAGATTACCATGAAAAAATAATTAAAGAAGGATTAAATGTGTAGATAATCATTGGCAAAGAAAGATCACCTTGTTTTGTGGAACACAACTTTTAAGTAGAAAAGAAAATGTAAAATGCTTTGGGAAAGGATATTACTGTTTAATTTAAAAAAAAAACAACAAAACACAAACTTGGTTATGTGTATGAATGGCACCAAATATCCTAGCCCAGATAATCATATTTATTATTCAACCCTGCATATATCTAATGAGGAATAGATTCCAAAAAGGAACGCCATAGTGTATTTTTATGAATTTTAGATAGAATATATGTCAAACACAAAATTAAAGTGACCTGTAAAAAAAGAATGTCTTTCAACTACCATGCATTAAAATAGTAAAAGTACATGTAAATGTTATTACCCTTTATACTTAGGTAACATGTAACTATTCATTCAGATCTTCCCACAGGCTGACCCTGATAAAGAAGGAAATCTCAAAGGGACTAACGGTCACACCACCGCTTAGTGAGTGACACTGATAGACTGTGACGGGAACCTGACATTGTCAAGATTCGTTTACAATGAAAATGATGGCAAGAGCAGGCATTTACTACATACCATTGGAGACCACTTAGAAGGATGTCAACACTACCTTAACAATGGAAACAAGACTATTCAGTGAAAGCAAATTCTAGTCACAGACACTACAGATGTTTAGTTGTTATTTCAAAGGTAAGTGAGAATATACAAGTTACTTGCTTTTTTCACCTTAAAAATGAAATATAAAATGTCAACAGTACTCCTAGTGTTTTGCATAAACAGGAGACACAGTTCTCTCCTGGGTTAATGTAATGTAATCTTTTTAAATCTTTTTTCTTCTGGATAATGATCTGAGTTGATCTACGTTAGCATATATAAACACTGAAATCTTTTGGTGTTTTGGTTCAACTTCATCAAATTACTTTATTTTAGAATGGAGAGCAAGTAATATTTTATGGGAACAATTAATTAGGGTCACAATCAAAAAACAAAACAAAACAACAAAGCAAATAAAATAAAATAAAGTAAAATAAAATAAAATAAAATAAAATAAAATAAAATAAAATAAAAAACATTCCAGTTTCAGTGCAGTGCCTCAGCAAAGAAAACACCACAAATGCCTCCTGGCTGGTATTGCAAAATAACACCCACAGAGCAGGACATTTCCAGAGTCTAAAATTTGTATACGTACACATCTCATGTTTGATTTGGAACCGCTGGGGAAAAACAAATCTGGTTGGCTGTTATGTAACCAATCCTGCTTAGCTTATGTTCTAACATCAACTTACTTTTTTTTCCTTAGAGGGAAAGAATAGTATTTTCATGAATTCTAACTATCCCACTACCATTAAATAGGAGTCATTTAAGTAAACATGTTACTCTCCCAGCAATATTTAGATATATTTTCTTTAGTTACCTATCATTAATTAAACTTTACTCTCTGTTACCTGAGTGTTAAATATTTGTCCATTAGAAATTTAAAACTCTTACAATACAAGAAGGCTTCTATTTTACCTGTGATGTTTTCTTTTGAGAGCAGAGCTATTTTGACACATTATATATATTTTTGACATATATATATATGTATATATATTCTATATATATACATGTATATATATTCTATATATATACACGTATATATTGATGATAATATAACATATAGATATATATATACATATACATATATATTGATGATAATATAACATTGGTGCTATTAAAGTCCCTGGACTCATCAGAACAATTCCTATAGCCAGATTTCTTCACCAAGTGGAGACATTTCTATTTCCTTACATATTCTGCAAAGTTGTTGAAAGTGGCATAAGTTAACAAGCTATACAAAGTGACGTATAAAATACTAGAATCAGAGCCACTTATTTTTTTTAGTTGAATATTCTTCACCATCGCTAATGATTATTGAACTAAAAAGAATAAGAAACAAATTGTAAAATCAGAGCTGACGTTCAAGTCACTAGTATCAAATGGAATACATAAGAGGATCCTTAAAGAAGAGGGAGACATATAAAAAACAATTATCCTGAAAATCTTTGAGGAATCATGGAAAACCAGAACAGCATTAGGTAACTTATGATACACAATGGCTTACATTTTAAAAGCTTTGACCTTAAATTCATAAAAATTATTAGAATGAATTGTTGTATACAGAATTCAATACTGTATGTATTTTCCCTGATTTCATACCAAAATCCAGAAAGTTTTGATACAACTTAAAATAAAAGAAGGAAGGCCATTACTATAAAGATAAAAGGTTAAATACTTTATGTGGAGAAGACAGAGATAATTATATCAGAAAACACTTTGCTTTTTGATGCTGCTGTTTTCTTTGGATTCATTAGCACCATGCTCTAAGTGTTAACCAGGTAAAATCGATTCCCTAAACAAAACAAAACAAAAGCAAACTTAGACTGAGTAATTAGTTACATAGGATTCAAGGAAAGAAATAGTAGCCAAATTTTATATCCAATTTGTATGGATTAAATATTTCGGTGTTTTGTTAATATGGACTATAAAATGGTTGGAAGCAAGAGCCAAATGTCTCTATTTAGTGGAAATCATATTGCAACAGATTGGTTAATTTCTACAGCTAAACTATAACACTAGCTATTATGGACAGTATAGAAATAACAATACTAAAAACATGTAAGCTTTCCAATCTAAAATGTATTCATGAAATTCTTCAAAATAAAGCAGTTGGGTATAATGTATCCACTTTAACTGCATCTTTTAACCTTTCTCACTGCCAATGTCAATGAATTTCTACCTTTTCCCACTTTAACTCATCAAATTATTTTTCCATTAGGCAAACAAATGAACTAGAAATTCTCCTCTCTAAGGATATTGTAATTTCCCTATAGATTTACAATTACATCAAATAAAATTTCAAGTTAATATACTTTATATACTGTTAGTAGTGTAATCAACGTCGTGGTATATAATATTAACAATTTTATGTTCATGCATAAGTGTTGTTCATGGTCAGTTGAAATCAGTTTTCATTTCCATTGTTTTATACAGTGTTTTCAGTTTTAAATGATTTATGTTGAAATTGAAAAATTTTCTCACTTGAGCCAAATTGCTACTAAATTTTCCAAAAGGCATAAAACCCCCGTAGGTAGCATGGCATACTCATGGAAATCATCTCGATATTTCTCTATCTGTATGGATCTACATCTTAAATTATCTTCTCCCCAAACCTAGTTAGCCTTAAAGAATGACATCACCAGCTAGTTTATAAGCCAGAAACCTAGGGATCATCTTTATCTCCTCTTCTCTCACTGTGTGCCACAAATGTCCAATTCCATTTCATGTCCTGTTGATTTCATCTACGTCATTTATCTCTACTTCTATATCATCATTACTTTTAAGTACAAATCTGACACTGTCATTCCCCTGCTTAGAGGACTTCAGTTGTTTCCCACTGTTATTAAGGAAAGACCCAACACTTCTTGTCTTAATGTAAGCACCACGTGGGCAGACCTATGTAGCTTTTGTTCATCATTGTATCCCCAGCATTTAACAGAGTAGGAATAACTCTCAGTTCTTGAGTTGAAAACTGCAATTCTCAGACCAATTTTTACCTTCACATGAGGGAAACTTCAATGTGGCTTTTAAAAATGCTAAGCTATGGCCATTGTTCTTGACCAGCTTACAGTGTGGGAGAGAGAGATACAAATATAAACATATGTACATAATTTTATCTTTGACTGGAATGAAATAGAAGATGAAGAAGAAGACATATGTTTGGTATTCTGAAAATAAGCTTGACAGAACTGGGTAATCATTTGGATACAAATGGGGATGAAGAGAATAAAATGTGAAAAATGATCTGAGTATCTAGACTAACAGGATGTGTGGAGATATTATTAAGGAGTGATGATGATAATGATGATGATGATATCTAACATGTATTGTCTACTTTCAATGTGTTAGGCACTGCGGTAATAAGGTTTTATACATACTATCCAATGAATCTTTGGAAACTCTGAGGTAGATCCACATTACTGTTATAAAGGTTGATTTAATTTGCCCCAGGATTTAGATTCTGGAATTCTGAACATGCAATCCAAAATTTTAGTCACCTAATGAGGAAGATCTGATTTAAAAATAAATGAAGATTAGTTCGATTTTGGACATACTAAATATGAGATGCTTCAGGAACAGTCAAATAAAGATTGACAATAAGCAGTGAGAAATACGGAACTGAAATTTGGAAGAAAAGCAGATACTCAGTGAGGAAGATGTGGATGTCTTTGACTTGTAGGTAGGAGATTAAGCTGTGATGCTTGGAGAGGGCACAGAAAGTATAAAGATACTTCTACTAAAAGTGTATTTGTACTGTAAGCCACATAATAAACCTCAAATAAGCCAGATGAATGATTTAAAAATAAAACAAGTAGAAGAAAAAGAAGCCCAAGAAGCTGAGCAGGACCAAGCAAATATTGGTATATGACTCTTAAAATAAATTCTTAGCACAAAAGAGTACCAATGTCCATAATATTCAGGTCTCTCCACTTACTTCTAAACTATAATATTCTTTTTAATAAGAAAATCAACATGAATTACTGAGAGATCTTAGGTCCTTAATTAATACTGAATGAATGAATGTAGGACATTATGACTAGATGTAAAGATTTAACAATCCTAACTACTATTTAGGTAAACAGACTGAACCGGGACAAACAAACAAAAAACACAAATAGACACAGCTAAGCATAGCTTGAAAAGATGCCATTCGCCCAATTTGTAATATGATAAATAATTAGAATATCCAACAATTACAAGGTCCCCCTACGAACATTAAGGAGAGAGGCAGCTTTAAATCAAAAGACTGCATATCGCAAATAACTCAGCACATTTGAAGGACCATTGAAATAATATTATATTATAGTGGTAGATTACACGCAGATGGCAGGCCTGTTGAAAGCTACTGTTTATATGAAACCAAATCATTCTTTCCATAGCTTTTATTATATGTAGTGAAGACATACAATTCAAAGCACTTTTCATCAGTTTTTCATAGGCAGACATAACAGGTGATTTTCAAGGTCAAAATGACCACTATAATTTCAGTTGCTAGCAATGAAAAAAATACTTAAGATGATTAGCATTAATGTGGATAATTTCATTTCCACACTTTTAACTCCAATTTGGGAATTAAATATAAGCATTCATTTTTCTCCCAAGAATAAATGCATATGCTTTTAGATTGGTGTCACAATGTGAATTAGAATAAGATAAATGGTTACAAAATGTGTTTTGAAATGAGGATTGATTTTCTGATAATATCAACACTCTTAGGTCAATAGAAAGTAAAACTTAAACATCCTTATTCATTTTTTTATTTAAAAAATATCTACTGTAACTATTATAACCATAGTATGACCAATGAAAAATATAAGGAGAATGCAACCAACCTAAGGTGACACAATGATTCAGTGTCAGAATTGAGTGTTAACATGGGTTTTATGTTCATTTAACACACACACACAAACACACACACACACACACGCACACACATACTGTACTATTGGAATAAATCATTTTAATCATTTTTCTTCAATAAAATTTTCCCAACATCAACGCTAAAAAGATGCATGCCTTGTTAAAAGAAATAATGAATGGGGGAAATTGCCATCTTTTCTAAGGTGATCAAATAGAAAAATCAGAATTTTCAAAAGTCTTAAACTTATAAAAACAATATCTATACAAATTGTCTTTATCTGTACTAAAGATATTGTATTTCACATGTTTTCAGAGTAAAGAGACCTCTATCTATTAAAAAATTATCATCTAGGGAGGGATCCTTATTATTGAATAACAAATAGTGATCTAATTGTAGAAAAGACCCTCTGTAATAAAGAAAAATATTATGATCTGTTATTTTCCTTTGTGATCCCCAAATTTGTCTTAAATAGTTTCAATATCCCCTCCAATATTAAAATATTGCACTATTTCTACTCTTTCTCTGTTCTACCACACATGTTCTCTCACATCATTACACAGGGAATGTTAGAACCACTGTCAACAGCACACAGGTGCTGTCATTTAGATGTACCTGGCCTAACACCTGGGTAAATACACCTTGTTAAATGTTGCTCTTAATTAAAATAACTTATATTAAATAGCTATTTAAGACTTCGGTTAGTAGGCTAAAACGCAATTTTTCAAAACAAATTAAATACCTCAAGATCTTCCTTTAGTTGAAATGGTCTGTACAGAAAGTGTTTTTCCTCCTTGGTAAATCCTGAAATTTTGTTTTATGAGATTTCTGTAAAGAGCTGGTTTTTGCAAAGAAATCTCTTGAACATATTTTGTACCTTATCATGTATTTGAATCATGTTCTCAAAGAATTATAATTCTGATATGTATACATCGATAAACAAAAATTCAAAAATAATTTATTGTTTAATGGCTTATGTGTATAACATGATGGGGGACTTTTTTATATATTTATATATCATCTATTTTAAATTTAATAAATCCAAAAAAAGTATTAAGAGTTTTAGAATAGAATGCTTAATTTTTAAATGTGTCAAATTTCTACTTACTGTGAAAATAATTTTTGAAAATATTCTCATGTGAATTTGCTCAGGCTAATATTAATATATGCTTAAGTTCTGGCCTTGAAAAAGATTTCATGTTCTTGTTTATCCAAAAGTCAAGTTAATACTGCATATTAAAAATCTTGGAGAGGAAACAGGAAAAAACCAGCAGACTATTAAGAATATGATGTAACCACATCAAATAGAAAAAAAAATAGAAATAGGACAGAAAACACAAATAACTTTTTAAAATATCAATATATAATCACACAAAGAGAACTTGAGGTCAAGAATGTTACAGAGTACAGGACAAGGAGCAAGCAATTATATTTAAAACGCCACTATACATATATAATTCATGTTTATGTATATATTTGAATAGAGTTGAATATACATAGAGTTGTTGGGGCACAAAGAGGACACGGAAATCATTCATTACCTTTTTTAACATATATCAAACATCTATTGTGTATCAGGCAGGGTTGTGAGCACCAGGACTAGAGCAGTAAAGCAAGCAGTTAAAAATCTGTATCTTCCTGGAGTTTATATTCTAGTTGGGAGGCGGGTAGAGAAAACAACGAGCAGGTAAATAAATCAAGTGACATTGTAGGTTAAATGAGATCCCGATCACAGAAGGTTGAAAGAATGTTTGCACGTATGTGATGTATGTGTGTACATGTAAGCATGTGTGTTAGGAGAGCACCCTGGAAAGACCTTGCTGAGAAGACTTCACCATCAAGCACAATCCTCTCATTTTGCAGCAGAGGAAACTGGGGTTCCAAATGATTAAATGAAACTCAGGAGGCCATATAACTCTTTCGGAAAAGAGCAGGATTTGGAATACATTTACTGCCTGATCCTTGGACCTAAATCCTTTCTACTTCACAACAGAACACATCGAGTTGAGAGAATTGCCTGGGCTGTTCAAGAAGGCACAGCAAACATAAATGGTGGGTCTGGATGACAGCTGGTCGCTCCACTGATGGAGGAGAAAGTACGTATTAGGAAAGCATCAGAAGTCAGAAAGAATTAGGTAGGCTAGGGCCAGATTATGAAAGTTCTCAGATGTCAGGATGATGAGTTTGGTCATCATCTTAGGCAGGGGAGAGATATGATTAAAGCAATGTATCAGATGGTCAGAAGGAGGAGAAGGAACTCATCATCAGGAATAATCATTGCAGGTTCTGTCATCTACTACATGACATTGATGTGACCAGGGCAGGAATCCTGATTCTCATATTTCATGCCACTGGAAAATTGATAAAATAGAAAAAAAAAATCTTGTGTTCTCTATCATTAGAGTTTCCTAAGATGATGATTGAGGAACAAATTGGTTTCCAGAGCCAGACATGAAAAAACAGTTATGCTGAGTGAGGACATAACTGCATACTCTTCCCTATATCTGAACCCTGTGGCTTTTAAACCAATTCCTCTTATATATGCACGCAATATTTTTCCCCAATAAAAGGAAAACCATGTGTGTCTTGTATGGAAGTCTTCACGTGAAGAGATACAAATTGCTCTTTCGTGACATAGGACACAGCTCACCAGTGGATATGAGTCAGCAAGGTAGGTTCTTAATAGAAAAGCAGGAGAATTGTCAGTAGGTTCAGAGTTGATAGACCTTTTTCGACCCTCCCTCAGTGACACAATTAGAAAAGGCAAGAAGGAAATATTCCACCAAATTCATGATTTGATAATAAGGCTTATGAGATAGGACAAGTTTGGCTTTAATATTTTATTGAAAAATTAAATCTGGAAATGTGTTTTAATATTGCTATTTCTATTCTGGGCAGAGTATATATTACTGTTCTGTAGCACTTCAAATAACGGTTATCATACAGAATATTATATATATAAGCAGAGAGCAAAGCAGTGTTTACTATCCTGACATTGAAAAATATGCACCAGTAAAATAAACATCCAAACCTAGCCAACATTTTTGCTCTCCTTCGCTTTTCCTCACTATTCACAGTGCTTAGACTTACTACACTTCCTCAAAAATAACCACATATAATATACATCACATAGGCAATAATATCTAGATGATGCCACAAAAATTTGATTCCCAATACTATACATAGTGTCTTATTGGAATTGTATATCCAAATGAATGCATACAAAAATTACTTACTTTCTTTAGGCTGATAAAATTGTAGGACATGATAAGCTTTTATTTTGCCTGGGGAGGGTTTTATTTTTCTTATCAAAACCAGAAAAAGTTTATATTATGTTAAGGTGCGCACATGTAAAGTAAGACACAAAGCGATACTCTGATTCATATGAGATGTCTTTTTTTTTCAAATTTTTTTTTTCAACGTTTATTTATTTTTGGGACAGAGAGAGACAGAGCATGAACGGGGGAGGGGCAGAGAGAGAGGGAGACACAGAATCGGAAACAGGCTCCAGGCTCTGAGCCATCAGCCCAGAGCCCGACGCGGGGCTCGAACTCACGGACCGCGAGATCGTGACCTGGCTGAAGTCGGACGCTTAACCGACTGCGCCACCCAGGCGCCCCTGAGATGTCTTTTTAAAGCATATCATTTACTTTAACAATTTTTGTTTTCTTACCCCCAAAGTTTTCAAGTTAACTTCTATTATCATCTGAATGCCTCGAAACTTGATATAATTTAATATGCTAAGATAAATTTTCAAACAGCTTACTATGTATAGACTGCTTTTAAAAATTCAAAACAGCCCCCATAAGCAAATGTCATTTCTTTCATAGTTACAAAATGCAAACTCCAAGTGTTTTATCCTAATGAATAAATGAGTTTGTCCTTTATGTATAAAATATAGTTTGTGTTTGTTGCACAAGTTTTTAATAATAGATGAATTTTAGGTTTGCTCCAACATATTCAATAAAGTGTGATTAATTTGGTTTTTCAAAAATGCAAACTAGACATTACTATATTACTTTGCAAAATGCACAGCTTGCAACATTATTGTCTCAGTGGGATCTTAAATTGAATTGTAAAATGTGTCTTATTTCCAGTTTGATTTATGTAAGAGATAGCAGTGGATAATGTCCCTTTTGAAGTTTCACTGCTTTGTGTGAACAAACAATATAAACCTAAAATTCATAATACAGTTTATTAGAACCCAAAGCAAACTTTCGAGTTATATCATGTTTGACTGAAATGAAAACTTATGAGGGACTCAGAGTACCACATTTCTAATGAAACAACTTCTTGAAGCTTCCTATTATGACAGATTATACAATACATTTTTGACATTTTCTGTGATTTTTATTATGATATTTCAAGTAATTACCAAATCATGTTTTTCTCTAAAAAAGCTTTCCTGTGCCCTGAGAATTAATCTATGATACCATTTAACTTGGCTTTTTGAAGTAAATATCACCAGATAAAAGCCAGCTGGATCTGAATAATAGGATACTTGAATGAATGTATTAGTGTTTGAAAAAGAGAGTACAAATCTTCTAAAAAGATTAATTTCCATAAAAAAGATAGCTCCCGGATCTACAAAAGAATAAATTCAAAAACATAATAAACTCTCAGAAAGAAAGGTAGATTAAAGTAAAAGCCGCAGCACCCTGTTAGTGCAGCTGTTGTGTGGCAATGATTCTGTATCAATTACATTTGGTTGGTCCTGTAGGGCTCTTCAAAGCTTTGTGTGGAAAGCCTGAATATGGGAAACAAGTGACACCGTAAGTAATAACTTCAGCGATTAATTTTGATGCAACACCCCTTTCATTCTGATCTTATTCTCAATATTTACAGTTGAGAGACGCTACAAAGGTTCTGATGGGAATATATGAATCCAGTATGGACGAGGTTTTTTTTTCCTCCTTCATTTATTAAAGATGTGGATATGAATTTTTCTTTGTCATGAAAATATTGCAGCTTTATCACGCGACACAGCTGCTGACATCATCATGGAAAAACACCGAAGCTGGCCAATGGACTTCATTTTCAATATCCTGTTTCAAAACGTGGTCTCTAAAAAGGGCCATGAATTCTGTTCACGCGACTTCTCTATTTTAGTTTGTACAATTACTCTCAAAAACAAAGTTTGACCATGCATAAATTCCTCTGGCAGGTAAAATGCACTGTTCCATCCTGAATGATTCTTAGACTATTATTATCTTTAAGAAAAAGATCAGAAGCAAATGTGGAGATAAATTAATTTCTAACTTAGATTGAAGCCTATGAAAATGTAAATCTGTTAAGAGAATTGGCATTAAAATGCTATATCAATATTAGATAATTTCATAAGAAATGCAAAATAATGACTAAAAAAGGGAAATTACTATCCCGTCAAAACAATAAGAAGAAAAATCAACTGAATAGCTAGTAAGACATTTTGTCAATTAGATTTTGAAATTAATCTTAATATGCAGAGTAAAACTGCTAATTTCCCTTACTTCCCTCCAGTTTTTACATTTTTGACAGTACACTTTCAAAATCAGCCCGAAATGAAAAGCACCCTAGTAATTGTATATGTCCATTTAAACTGGGTGAGTTGTTTAAGTGTAGCGAGATGTTTAAATATGAAGTCAATGTCCATCATAATGAACACATAAAAGACATATTGCCATTATCAGAAAAACAGCACCTCATATGAAAGGCTACAATGTTTATCTGGAAAAGATTTTAAAGAGAAAGGTTGCTTTCTCTGCACTCCTATTAACTATTAAATGGTTATGACAATTTTTAACAGCAGCTCAAGAATTTCTTTATCATACTTCTTCAAGAAAGCTGCTTTTAGTTAAAACATAAAAATGGTAGTTACAAGGTTTCTGCAAACATAACTGCCATTCCATTAAGGAAATGGTGCGGCAAACAGTAAGTAGTGGCCTCAAGGGAAATGTAAGTATTGATTTTATTACTGTGTTGGTTGGTTTGTATTTGCAATTGTCAACTCTAATTTTGGACTATGTTTTAAGTATCTTTAAAACTGCTTAAGGAAAGGACAAATATTAATTGGGAAATATTGATAATTATTATTCCTATCCTTGAAATATCGTAGGAGATTCTCTCTTAACAGCTTTTGATAGACTGTCTTTTAAAAATAGGAAGCGTTGGGGCGCGTGGTGGCTTGGACCGTTAAGCGTCCGACTTCGGCTCAGGTAATGATCTTGCAGTTTGTGGGTTCGGGCCCTGCGCTGGGCTCTGTGCCGACAGCTCGGAGCCTGAAGCCTGCTTCAGATTCTGTATCTCCGTCTCTCTCTGCCCCTTTCCTGTTTGCTCTCTCAAAAATAAATAAACATTTAAAAACATTAAAAATAGGGAAATGTAATTTTGTCACACATAGTAAATGAACAACCAACTCATTTTCATTAAGTCAAATGATGCACTCATTCTGTATACTAGAAATCAGTATTTGACTCTAGGAATAAAATCAATTACTATGAAAAGTATAAACATAGCTACATACTTCCTTAATTTAGTTTGGAAATTTAGCTTTGAAATTCATTGAGATGGAAGTTTTCATTCACCTAAAAGACATAAAATAGCTATGAAACTAATTATAAGTCTAGAATTTTCATCATATTGAAATAAACTTCAACTCATAGTCTCATTAAATATAAATTGATCATATACTAAAAAAACCACAAAATTTGCCAACTTAATATAATTAATGTTTTATATTATCATCATCATTATCTCCATCATCATAGATTTCTTCTTTACATTTCAGCAAATGACATTCACACATTTATGCTAAAGGTGTAATTAAGAACACAGATCATTTTCTTAAACCATGCCAGAGAGCATCTCTGTTTAATATGTAAATTTTCAACTATACCTACGGGGCTGTAAATATAGTCAGTGTTAAACTTCTACAATTAACTAAAAGAAGTGTTTATGCTACACATAAATTTTAGAAATGTCCTCTGTGGAAATCTAAAGAGGTGCAAATTAATATTAAAAAAAAACATTATGGCTGTTCTTCAGATTAAAAAACATAAAGTATCCTTGGGTTCACAAGCTACACAGTACACTTTAAACATCTCATATCAAAAAGAGAAAGAAAACCTTTTATAAACACACACAAAACTTTAATATCACTTAATGCCATATTCCTACATGAATCTATGAAGAGGGTCAAAGGAAAATGGTTCTCTTGTGTTTTAGCATTAAAGTCGTACCTGTGTTTTAAAATATTTAGAGAGGAGAAATGTCTTAATGAAGTTAAACCTTGCTTTGACTAGAGAGATGGGAATTCTTTGTGCATAATACATGTTCAATATGTGTTTGTTGGACTATATTTCTCAGTTCCAAATAATTAAAGTTTGATAGATAAATATAGAAACTGGCTTCATTGGTTGGGCTATAGACCTGAATCTTAGCTGCATCATTTGCTATACAGTTCAGAATAAAATTCATGACTATGTGTTCATACTCTCTTTGGAATTCACCAGTCTACTGGCGAGACTACTCTCCCTAAATGCTAACTGAATGAGTGAGATGCATGCAAAAATTTTACCAAAGACATCTGACAAAAACAAGAAAAGATAAAAATGGAGATAAATAATAATCATTTAAAAATCAACAGAGACTTTGAAAATAAGTTTTCATTCATCTTCATTGTCAACTTTTCTGAGACTGTCATATTGATTCACAAGATTCTCATTTGAAACTTCTTCATTCTCCTCACTGCCATCACTGACTACAAGCATTTTTCATGAAAACTCTGGAGAAAACTTGTCGTAAATAGATCAAGGTTTCTGAACACAGGTTCTAAAAATCAAGGGCATCTGGATGACTCTTGTCTGACTCTTGGTTTTGGCTCAGATCATGATCTCACAGTTAATGAGTTCAAGCCCTTCATCGGGCTCGGTGCTGACAGAACCAGCATGGAGCCTGCTTGGGATTCTCTGTCTCCCTCTCTCTCTGCCCCTTCGCCACTCGCGCTCTGTCTCCCTCAAAAATAATGAAATAAACATCTTTAAAAAGCTTAAAAAGTAAAAATAAAAATCAAGGGTCTTATTTGTAACATACAGCTTTATATGGCAGTGTTTCTCAAACACACTGGTTTTAGGATGTCTCTACACACATTGGTTCCATGTCAATATTTACTATATTAGAAAAGAAAATTAGGAATAAAAATATTTAATTAAAAATAACTACAACCACAAATCCATCGCATATTAGCATAAGTACCATATTTTAATAAGAAATATTTTCGAAAAAATACACACTTTACAAAATTCTTCAAGTGTGTCTTTTTTTTTTTTTAATTTTTTTTTTTCAACGTTTATTTATTTTTGGGACAGAGAGAGACAGAGCATGAACGGGGGAGGGGCAGAGAGAGAGGGAGACACAGAATCGGAAACAGGCTTCAGGCTCTGAGCCATCAGCCCAGAGCCCGACGCGGGGCTCGAACTCACGGACCGCGAGATCGTGACCTGAGCTGAAGTCGGACGCTTAACCGACTGCGCCACCCAGGCGCCCCTGTGTCTTTTTTTTTTCACTGAACATTTATTTTTATTTTTTTTTTCAATATATGAAATTTATTGTCAAATTGGTTTCCATACAACACCCAGTGCTCATCCCAAAAGGTGCCCTTCTCAATACCCATCCCCCACCCTCCCCTCCCTCCCACCCCCCATCAACCCTCAGTTTCCAAGTGTGTCTTAAGAAGTCATTTGGATTTCCATATCCACTTCTAACATTCAGTCTGTTGCAATGTCACAAAACATGTAGCCTTCAAGAGCTCCAGTACACTCATGAGAGAATGAGGTTTTTAAAAGGTAAATAAGGTCTCAGTATCATTATGCAAAATATTTTGACCTCTTGGACTCCCTGAAAGTATTTTGAGAGCCCTCCTTTCCATGGGTCCTGGGACCACACTGCTGCTACATCTGATAACACTTTAGGACATTTTAGGACATCTGGGTATGTAGTACCTTAGTAAGTCAAATAATATCCTAATATGACTTCAGACCATAAGAACAAGATTAGAACACCTGCTTTAAAATTTCTTATAGAAAACTCATTACTTCCATGCCAACAACTGAATTTTTTTAAGTGCTTATTCATTTTTGAAGGCGTGCAAGCAAGGTAGGCCCAGAAAGAGGGGGACAGAGGATCCACAGTGGGCTCTGTGCCTACAGCAGTGAGCCGGATGTGGGGCTCAAACTCACAAACCAATCATGACCGAAGCCGAAGTCAGACGCTCAACAGACTGAGTCACCCAGGCGCTCCAACAACTGAATTTTTTTTTAAAGGTAGGAATAAGAAAGGGAACTCTTTTCCCTATACTTAATTTTACCTCGCAAGGAATAACTAGTTAGTATTCATTGTGAGGTGACAGAGCATGAAAGTTGGTAAAAGTTACAGGTGGCTTTAAATATCGCCTTTGTCATCCTGAGCATAGAGACTCATCCTGTACCTCAGACACTTCATCTGGAAAGTGGGAGTAACACCTATTCAAGGGCAAGCACACAATTAAATGAGATGATGTACATGAAGCACAAAAATACATAGAACTAGGTGATTAATAAAGAGAGCTATTATTATTAAGTAGAAATGTCAAGGTTGAGATCACAGGTGTTGAGGTCAGACAGAAATGAGACAGGGACAAAATATTAAGGAAGCAGTGTGACCTCGGTCTGTCATGTGTAATGTACCAATAATGGAGGATAAGTACCAAATTAGCACTCTGAGTAGTTAATAAGCATAAACAAAGTACCTGTCATAAAACTGATATGAGGAAGAGGAGGAAGGGGAGGAGCCTGAAAATACGGGACAATTATACCATGTCAATTTGGAGTTTATAAAATTGTAAAAAGGCAAGTATGGCCCTCCTTAAGAAATATTAGACCTAAAAGGAGCAGATTTCAAAACAAATAGAAAAAGTGAATACACCATGGATATTAAAAGGGATTAAAATTTGAAACTAGAAAGTTCTAAAAATCCAAGTAGAACTTGACCATCTCAATCTTACCAAGGAAAAATGCAGTATCGCTCCAAGGGGTTCCTTAAGTTCCTTAAAGGTAAAGTCTCCACTTTAAGTCTCTGCATTGCCTAGTCTTGCCAGGTACAGGGGCCAGAACAGCCATTCAGTGAACTGGCATTCAGAATGAAGGCCATGAGGGGAACCTAGGTGGTTCAGTCAGTTAAGCCCTCTGATTTCAGCTCAGGTCATGATCTCACAGTTCGTGGGTTCAAGCCCCGCGTCGGGCTCTGTGCTGACAGCTGAAAGCCTGGAGCCTGCCTCACATTCTGTTCCTCCCTCTCTCTTTGCCCCTCCCCCACTTGTTCTCTCTCTTCCTCTCTCTCTCTGTCTCTGTCTCTCTCTCTCTCTCTCAAAAATAAATACACATTTTAAAAAAATAAAAAGAATGAAGGCAGTGAATTATAAGTAACATTTGCATGATGCTTTGAAGTTTAGGAACCATCAATAGAATTTAGCAACAAATGAATTGCTTGGGAGCTAGCCACCTGAGAGTTCAGAGTTTCAGTAACAATAGTGCACAATAGTAATGAATAAGAACAAATCACCATAGAATGATAGGGAAAATTAGCAGGTATTTTATTTTTAAAGAGTTTTATTTATTTAAGTATAGTTGATATCCAATGTTACATTAGTGTCAAGGGTATTCCATAATGATTCGACAACTCTATGCATTATGTTAAACTCACCACAACTGTAGCTGCCACCTGTCACCAGACAACACTGTTGCAGTACCACTGACTCTATTCCCATGCTAGACCTTTCGTCCCCATGACTTTTCATTCCATAACGGGAAGCCTGTTCCCCCCTTCCCCCACCCCTATGGCAACAGTCAGTTTGTTCTCCATATTTACAGATCCATTTCTAGCAGAGGATCTAAATATAATGTTGGATTGACAAAAGTCAGGAATTAAGTTGAGACAATATAAAAAATTATTCTTATTTTTAAATTAGCAATTAACAAAGGAGAGGAATACCCTTTTATTAAAGATAGTATAAAGGCTCAAACCAATCTTTTGTGACCAATCTTTTGTGACTACTCGTTTTAGAACTCAGAGGTATTAAAACACTCTGAAAATGTCTCGAATTGTCTAAATTCCACAAAATTAGTGAGACCTTTTATATTCTAATATTTTAAGATCATCTGAAAGCTTTTATAAACAACTGATGTAAATTATCTATTATATCAATGATTGAAAAAATAGACACCAATTCACTTCCAGACGACTTGGCTAATATGTTTTAATTGGCAAACGAAAGCCACACATTCCAGGTAATCAATAATATTCCCAGTGGCATTTTTATTTCTATCAAAATTTCATTTCTAGTTTCCCAGATGCATTCAAAGCAAGCATGAAAATTTAATTTTTAGACTGCAAAATGTCAAATGAATGTTATCCATTTTAAAATTCAAGAAAGTGCTGTTGAGAGGGAATATATAGAAGAAAAAGAAAATAGCAGGATTATGTATGCTTTCAGCCAAAAGTATTCATAATCCTTAACTTAAGAGATTTTAAAGGTCAATAATAATGGAACATTCCCATTTTTCATCACCGTTTCCCATGGTAAAATAAGTTAAATATCTTGAATAACTATTACTAACTATGGAAAAGAATCAGTTTGAGTTCACATTAAATTTGATTAATGCATATGCTTTTTGAAAAAATAAAATCTAAATGTTCCTAAGAAAGCGTCTTGAAAACTTCATTTAGTTACTTGAATACTTTAAGTATAGGTTAATAATATAATTTCCAACTAAAAACCTATTTGGCCATTAAAAACAAAAACTTAATAAAATATAACAACTTAAATTTGACTATTTTCGATATCTCATACACATGGAATGATGTAGTACAGTATTTGTCTTTCTGATCTGGCTTATTTCACTTCGCTGGGGTGAGGAGGAAATAAGGAGTTGCTAATCAATGGGCATAAAGTTTTAGTTAAGCAAGATGAATAAGGCCGAGAGATCTCCTGTACAAAATTGTACCTACACTCAACAATACTGTATTGTACATTTAAAAATTAAACAAGGTAAATCTGATGTTAAGTGGCTTCACCAAATTAAAATAAAATTGTTTTTACAAAGACAATAATATGAAACAATATAACTATAACTTTTCATAACTCTCTTGGAACGCTAAATGGAATCCAACTGATAAAGCATAAATAGTAAATATATTTTAAAATGCCATGGGTTATAACAAATAATCTGCTTGACTATGAATAGCACGAATAAGGAAATTTGGGGTAAGTTTTGCGTTCCTACCTGTCAATATATTACTGTGGTAATTTGAAAATACAAAATAGTTTATTAAAAATATCTATTCTATGTAAAATACCCGGGACTATATCATTGAGTCTTATTGTTTTAAAGAAAGTTATTTAATTTACTAAATATTCTTTCTCAAAATGAATTTTTATAATTGAATGCTCAGAGATTTAGAGATACATAAAATAGCTACCTACTAAGGAAACACCATTTTGTTTTTATAGATATTTTATTACATCAATGGAAATTTCTCTATATCCTTCTATGACTAAACTCATAAGCTATAACATAAAAATTACTATCAACAATGTAGACCAGCCATAAAATTCAATTAAAAATCCCTACATTTTAAGCAGTTATAGTAGCATAATGTGTAAACATGAGCTGAAGTGATGTGTAGCTCCTAGAGCATGTCACATTTAGAGAATAAATGTTTTAACCGTTTCATCATTTTTCTCAGTGCAAAGAATCTTGAAGCCCTCTCTCTTAATCCTTAATCTCACTGGAAAAGTAGTGCTTTTGTGAGAGAACAACCGACCTGCTCATAATTTTTGTCTCAGTTAAATTTGTTTAGCAGTATTGTTTTTAATATATTTATGTACTCCCAAACACATTCCTTGTTAAGTCATTCTTTCAACAAATATTGGTTGCAGGCACTGTTCTAGACACAGAGATTAGCAATGAGCAAATTGGACAACAAAGTCCCAGGCCCTAGGGGGCTGACAACCTAATAATTATATGCTCAATAAATTACATGATACATCAGATTGTGATACGTGCCATGGAGAAAAACAAAGCAGGAAAGAGGTTAGAAAGTATTTATATGTTGAGGGGGTACGGTGCAATTTAAAATCGGGTTGTTGGTCAAAGCCTTAAAAAGAAGGTAACATCTGAAGGAGATAAGAAAACAAGATCTATGGATCTCCAGAAGAAGAGGATTCCAAGAAGAGGGAAGAGCAATGCAAAGATCAGGAGGCAGAAGTGTTCCTGCAACATCTCAGAAATAGCAAGAGGGCCAGAGCGGCTAAGGACAAGTGAGTGAAAGTGAGCACGGGAGGGAAGGCAGTCAGAGCGGAGAAGCCAGGACCTCATCACGCAGGATTATAAATTTTCAAAAGATCTTTTATTATTTTACTCTACATGACATAGGAAGAATTGGGATGGTATACACAGAGGAGCGATCTGGTCTGAGATAGGTGCTCACAGGACCACCTTGACAGCTGTAAGGGAGTAGGCAGGAAGCAAGAAATCAAGTTAGAACACCTTCACAATGATCCAGGTGCCAGGTGATAAAGGGGTTAGAGGTGGGTGTATCTGTGGACACATCAGATGCAGGTAGAAGAGAGGGAACAGCTGGCAAGGGCTGAAGGTCCGGGGCATGAGCAAGGAAGTGTGAAAGGGGAGTTACTAATAATAGCGATGAGAAGACTGAAGAATGAGTAGGTTTGGAGTAAGATCATCAGTGAGAGACTTTCAATCTGAGATGTCCAAAACTGAGCTCCTGTTCATATGACAAGTTTGAGAAGTAGAGTCCATGGGAAGACACACTGACCCTGAAATATGTTTCCTTTAACAGAGTAACCATGTGACTAATGAGTGGATGATCTCAAATTACACACTTCCTGCATACCTTGTTGTTTACATTTTCATTGGAAACAGTCTATCTTAAAAGTATAAAACAGTTTAATTAATATTTCTGTATTTTCAGGATTCTCACTAACTCATTTATTAATTTAATTCATTTATTGAGCAGCCACTGAATGCGATTCACTGCTCCAAATACTACTGGGGACTACAGAAGGGATTCAGTCTGCCCTTGAGGTGTTCACAGATGACCAAGAAAGGAAAAAGATATTTTGGTGTTTATACATTTTGAGGATTTGGGAAGCAAGGTGGAAATGTAGGGCTTATATGCACTGTATTCATGTATAGGGCACTGTGGTTGTTATAATCGTACTAGAAATATATGTGACTTTTAGAAAGCATACAAAGATGAAATAAGGAAAACTATTTACTGTTTTATAAAAATAAAGACAATGGTATGGAAAAGCTCAGAGAATTAAATTATCTCATTATGTTGTATTAGAGACGCATCTCCATTTACTAGGTTACAGATATGAACAAAGCACTGTAGGTCAACTGCATGCTCACTCAAGTGGGGAAGGTCTGCATAGAAAAGGAAACATTGGGGGGCGCCTGGGGGGCGCAGTCGGTTAAGCGTCCGACTTCAGCCAGGTCACAATCTCGCGGTCCGTGGGTTCGAGCCCCGCATCGGGCTCTGGGCTGATGGCTCAGAGCCTGGAGCCTGTTTCCGATTCTGTGTCTCCCTCTCTCTCTGCCCCTCCCCCGTTCATGCTCTGTCTCTCTCTGTCCCAAAAATAAATAAAAACGTTGAGAAAAAAAAAATTAAAAAAAAAAAAAAAAGAAAAGGAAACATTGGAAATGTAGATTAATGAAGGAAAATGACATTTTTGGCAGAGGCAACAACAGCAAGTTTGAATTTATAGAAGTGTGCATGCTTTTTGGGGCACATACTTTTTGGGGCACACACACACACGGCTTTTTGGGGCAAATACTTACAGCCAGTGCTTTTAAGGAAAAGTTGGGGGACTGAGAGCGGGGCATAAAAGGAGAGTCCAACACATTGCATTTAACAAATTTTTTTTAACGTTTATTTATTTTTGAGACAGCGAGAGACAGAGCATGAACGGGGGAGGGTCAGAGAGAGGGAAACACAGAATCTGAAACAGGCTCCAGGCTCTGAGCTGTCAGCACAGAGCCCGACGCAGGGCTCGAACTCACGGACAGCGAGATCATGACCTGAGCTGAAGTCGGCCACTTAACCGACTGAGCCACCCAGGCGCCCCTCATTGCATTTAAATGTAATATTCATTCTCAATTCCAGAAGATTTAAAATTAAATCTAAATCAAGCTTAAAGAAAATGCCACTCAAATAAACCAGCCATTTCAAATTTATTTATTGGTTTACTCCTCAAATTAGTATAGTAAGGTATCATTTTTGTGAGTTAGCATTAATTGAGGGTCCTTCTAACCTAAAATCTGCACTTGTTTGAGGTGTTATTTTCTTTTATGAAAAGAAACCATATGTGTTTGTATGCTAATGTGTGACAACCTACTATTTGGCCCATGGGTTTAAATATGCATAATTTTCTCAGTAAAGACAAAAATCATTGGAAAAGCCCTCTACCAGCATCACTTCACCTCTTTCATTGTGATTTCACTGCCAGGCTCTTAACAGTTCACCCTGTGGTTTGGGCTACAGACTTTGGCATCCGAACAGGATTCAGATCCTAGTTCAGCCACGTCAAAGTGCATGATCTTAGGGAATTTGTTTGTCCCAGTTTCCTCCTAAATCAGGAGATAATCATCATTGTCCCTGCCTCCTTATTGCATTGTTATATTGAATGCCTTCACACATGTAAAGCACACTGGCTTGTCCATGCATATAGTAAGTGCCCAGTAAATTGGAGGCACTATTATTAACAGGAGTAGAATTGTGTTGTTGAAAGTGGAGGATAGAAATAAAGTTAGTTAAACAGCTTCTATTAATAGGCGCTAACTGAAATTAGGTTTCATTGTACCATAGTCACTGGGGACTTGGAAAGACCTAAACCTGGAATCATGATATAACCACTTTGGTAACTTTTTCTACTTAAAATTTATTAATGTTTACTCGTCTACTCTAGGAATTGTTTTTTTGTCTTGTGAAAGCTGTATGGAAATAACTATTTATAAATGGTTTACATCATAAATTTCCTCCTAAAATCATATTCAATTAGGTTCTGATTGAGATACCAATCTCGAAAGCCTATTTAAACCACTATGTACTTAGGGAATTGCATTTGCAGCCCTGTTTCAACTTGAACTATCTTCACCATATAGTTAAAGCAGAAAACCTATTTTCATAGCTCTACTTCCAACTCAACAGAGAATCTCCTGCAGCAGTAATGAAAATTATGTGGGAGCCACACTCTCGAGCGCCAGAAATTTGCTAATTTTCCACATAGGTAAAAGAAAATAATCTTAGTACAAAGTTACCTCTGGTTATTCTCATAAATTATTCATCCTCAAATCAGGGTGACACTCATCCTTTTTAAGTGTCTTAGTCTCAGAGTTCTCCTTACTTGTATTTGGAGATCTCTCTTATTTACACCAGGATATAGCTCAAAACACAGTACTTTCCTGAACCCCAAAACTCTATTGCTAAAATCCAAAAGATAAAAGAAGTCAAAACCTGAAAATATTGTTTTAATTTCAAGCTTCATGCTGATGATATAAAGAGACATGAGCTTTCATTTCAAAAATGAGTTTTAACAGGATGACAGAACTTCAGTATTCACATATTTAAAACAATCCAATACCACTTCAGACAAAATTGCTGAAATTCTCTGACCCACAAATTAGAGGCAAGCAAGTAGCTAAATCAAATGAATTAGGAGTAAAATTTCATTAAATGTAATGTAATTTGGGCATTAAAGAGATTTATGAACTATGCAACCCGAATGGCAAAAATACTGTTAAACAATTCCTGGGCTTTCAGGGGTGGAAAAAGGACACCTTCTCCCCAGTTCTGAGCAGAAGCAACAGAAGAGAACTTTTGTGCCCCATCTACTCATGTACCGTCCTCAGAGTTTAACTGAAAAGAGAATTTGGCAAAGCCTTATGTGTTTGAGTTGGAAAGGTAGCGCAGCAAAGAGAAATAAAGATCTGTCTCTCCAACTGTGTACTCTTATGTGTGCGTGGAAATAAAAGCGATTTCAACTCCCCCCAAAAATATGACTTCTTACTTTCTATATTTAGATTCTTTTGAATCAGTAACTTTATTAACATGGAGACAGCTACATTCTCGTGAATTCCATACTAATTATGCTACTATTAAACATTTCCTTTGCGTGTATAACAAAAACAACTTTCAGGCTTTTTGTATTAATTCTTTATACACACAGACTCATTTACACCTCAGGAAAAGTAGAGGATTGAGATCCAATGGGAGAATGTGTTTGGAATAATAAATATATAAAATATCTGAGGTGAAAAAGCAGAACAAGAACGTTTACTATAATTTCCATTCTCGGTGTCAAATCATCATCACTGGCATGAAGAAGCAGGGCCAAATATCATATACCAATATCTCAATATTTTAATTTTTTATTTGAATTTCCCAGAAAGGGAAATAATGGTTGTTTGTGTATTTGTCTCCAAGTATAATACAACTAAAAGATTCAGATATGCTTGATCACCATGCCCAGTGAGAAAGACACTGAGGTTATAGAAAAAACTTAGATTTTTGAAATCAAAATGAGTGGATTCAGATCCTTCTAGGCACTAGCTTGACCAAGTCAAAACAACTTTCAGAACCTTAGGTCCTTTCTTCAAAATATTGCAAAGCATATGCAAAAGATATTCATTCACAAATAACATCCACATGAGCTAATTCAACTAACAAGTTTTTCCAGTTTTTCAAACTATGTATGTCCAAACCTTGAGACATAGGCAGATATAGTTGGTTTAATAAAGCCTCTCCATGTGATTTTATTTTGTCTGCATTTAAAAATGTAAGCCATAAAATGATGATCCAAGAAACCATGATATACAGAAAAAAAAGCAAGGAAAAGCGAATAAAAATGAGGGATCCACGCTAGTTTTCCTCAAATACCTTAAGTACTTTCACATTCTGAGTGGTCATTGTGTATAATTCACACAAATATTTTTTAACCAAGTTTTCCACAGACGGAATTGTGTAATGGATGTGAAATAACTAGTGGTTTTCAAGTTTATATTGACAAAAACATGTAAAGGAGAGTCAAATCGAGAAAAGGGAATTAGACTAGAATTCAGTGTTCTCAAAACGAAGTTTTTGTTGGCATCCCTTGGAACTTTAAAAAAAATACCAATACAGAGATCCTACTCTTAGAGATTATGATTGTGTTGGTTAGGAATAAATCTAAGGGTTGTTTTGTGTGTGTGTGTGTGTGTGTGTGTGTGTGTGTATGTGTGTGTGTGTGTGTGTGTGTGTGTGTGTGTGTGTGTTTTATAGCTCCCTGCCTTCTTCTATGTGCTGAAAAGCCAGTTGTGTCTCCTGCTCCTGAAAGTAATGGCTTTAAGAAGAGGTCCAGGAGCACTCAGAAGCTGGTGCTTTAGCGAGTGTCTCTGGTATGTGTTGTGTATGGTCTGCTGTTGTGTCTTGGGACCTCATCAAGATAAAAAGCTTCTGCACAGCTAAGGAAATAATCAACAAAACTAAAAGGCAACCTATGGAATGGGAGAAGATATTTAAAAATGACATATCTGATCAAGGGTTTGTATCCAAAATATATAAAGAACTTATAAAACTCAACACCCCCAAAACAAATAATCCAGTTATAAAACGGGCAAAGGGGCACCTGGGTGGCTCAGTTGGTTAAGCGTCCAACTTCGGCTCATGTCATTATCTCATGTTTGGGTGTTCGAGCCCCACATTGGGCAGCTCAGAGCCTGGAGCCTGCTTCAGATTCTCTGTCTCCCTCTTTCTCTCTGTTCCTCCCCTGCTTACGCTCTGTCTCTCCCTCTTTCTCAAAAATAAATAAACATTAAAAAATTTAAAAATAAAGTGAGCAAAGACCTGAATAGACATTTTTCCAAAGAAGGTATACAGACGGCCAAGAGACTCATGAAAAGATGCTCAACATCACCGATCATCAGGGGGATGCATATCAAAACTACAATGAGATACCACCTCACATCTATCAGAATGGTTAAAATCAATAACACAAGAAACAACAGGCGTTGGCAAGGATGCAAAGAAAGGGAAACCCTCTTGCTCTGTTGGTGGGAATGCAAACTGGTGCATGCACTCTGGAAAACAGTATGGAGGTTCCTCAAAAAGTTAAAAATAGAACTACCCTGCAATCCAGCAACTGCACTACTAGGTATTTACCCAAAGGATACAAAAATACATATTCAAAGGGATACATGTATTCCTATGTTTATAGCAATATTATCTACAATAGCCAGATTATAGAAACAGCCCAACAGCGTCCATCAGCTGATGAATGGGTAAAGATGTGGTATATGTATCAATGGACTATTACTCAGCCATAAAAAAAAATGAAGTCTTGTCATTTCCAATGGTGTGGATGTAACTAGAGAGTATTATGCTAAGCAAAATAAGTTAATCAGAGAAGACAAATACCATATAATTTCACTCATATGTGAAATTTATGAAACAAAACAAATAAGCGAGGGGAAAAAAAGAGAGGGAGGCAAACCAAGAAATAGATTGTTAACTATAGAGAACAAAGTGATGGTTACCAGAGGGGAGATGAGACGGAACAGGTAAAACAGCTGATGGGGATTAAAGAGTGCACTTGTGATGAGCACCAGAGGATGTATGGAAGCATTGAATCACTATATTGTGCACCTGAAACTACAGTTAGACTGTGTGTTAACTGGAATTTAAATAAAAAACTTTAAAACACCAAACCTACCTGGAAGATTCTACTGTGCAATTAGAATTAAAAAGCTCTAAACTAGGTAAACTATTTATTAGTCCCTTTTGTTCATGATTCCAGGAAAAGTACAATTTAAATAATCGTGTATGTGCCAAGGTAGGATTTACCTTGTACCCTCTATTAACCCAATAAAATTCAGAGAATTAGTATATGAATAACATCATGTTATTTTGTGGCACGTTTCTTCTGGAAATGGTTTATTTACATACGGCCCTGACCCTGGGCAACTTTTTGCTAGCCTGAGGCAAGCTGGATAAGAATTTCTGGCGTCTGTGGAGAGGTGGTAAAATCTCCCAGGCACTATTAAAGTGATTAATACAGTTACGCCAGCTATCTATGTGAAAAAATATTCTTACAGTACAGAAATATTTTGTCTTTCTTCAACAGGAAAAATAATTGTGAGAAGAATATATTATTTTTGAATTATTTATGCCGCATTGCATAGTTACCTTTTAAATTGTCCTTCAACAGAGAACTATACAGTAATTTATCACTTGGATTTGCTTTCTGGATTTTATTTTTCTGTGTTTGTGTAGTAATTGAGTTGATATGTGAGTTTTATGCTTCAGATATAGAATGAAATAGGAAGTATGTTTTGATATTTTCACCCATTTTATGCTATTGGATGAACACCTCTAAGATCAGAATTTCCTTTATCCGCCTTTTTTTCTTCCTAAACAAACAAACAAACAAAAAAGATCCTTACTTTGTTTTCAAGACTTTCGAGGACTTTTTTCTGATACAAATAAAGTAAGTGCCAAGTTAGTCCTCTGTTACCACTTCGGGATATTTCATGGTTTGTAGTCAAAAAGTGAAAGCTGTGGAAAATCACATTTCACATCTATGAAGCTAATGTAATCACTTATCAGACAGCATATTTTTAAAAACTACACAACAAACTATGTTGTCAGTTGCCAAAATACACTACTTCAACATTGGCTCTTTTACATATTTTGTGTATGTATTTGATATTCTTGTACATAATTTGTGTAATGCTAAACAATGACACACACTTAGCCAGGTATTTAATAGAGCGAAGAGTCCCAAATTTAACATGAATCTAATATGAAGGGGATACTACTGGCTTATGCAAATATATTGACTAATGGTTGTTTGGAGGCACAGTGAAATTGGACTCTCAGGCTATAAAAACCTGACAAGCTGGCTACAATGAGTAACTTGATTCTGTAAAGGTGGTATTATCTTTTTTAAAAGAGTGTTTTACACACTGGGAAAATTAACACAAAACCTCTATCATTTCAACATTTCCTCTAATAATTAAATTGTGTGTGTGTGTGTGTGTGTGTGTGTGTGTATCCAAACATGAATATTTCTTAAAATGTTTTCTAAATAAATAAAAAACAAACTACACCATTGCAAGTCACTAAACTATCTGGCCAAATAGGAAACTGTTAAAATAAAATTCTGTGTGTGTTTTCTTTAATTACAAAGACCATATCTAATTTTAACTGCCTCCTTTTTTTTCTTAATAATGAGCTGACCTTCTATTCTCCTTAACCCTTTTTTATCAAAGCCATCTACACCCACTTTGCCTTCTGTTTCTCTAATCTGCAATTATTTATGTTTTCTTCATGCTGCTTTGTCCGCCATGGGAGCAAAATTGTATTTGGTGAAATATAGAGCTAATTATACCATGAACCCAGCAACAAAAAGACAGAGCAGATGTTACTTCAGACGTGCTAAAAGTCCTCATGCTTAATGTGCATATAGTAAAACACTGAGCAGAGTCGTCAAAAACAATATCTAATCAAGGCAGTTTTAGACATGCAAATCTTTTTAACACCAGAGTTAAATGGAGAAATTCTGTCAATAATATTTTCAGTACTCACCATGTGCTTGCCAGAATAATTATATTAGGTAGTGATTTCTAATTAATATAATAAATGTGTGAGTCCACATTGTTTCTATCCCAGGGGGGTAGAAATCTAGGGAGGCAGAAATGGAGATCATATGCTGTGAGTTAATAATACAACGCACAATGTTTTCATTGAGAATGTGTTTCCATGATGCCAAAATAAGCAGCTTTAATATTTTTTAAGTTAAGCAATAAGACATATTGTATTCTATGTTTTCTTTTCATTCACAGTGAATCGTTTAAATTATCTAAGTGGGTATTGATTGACGAAAGTTAAGATAAATTTCTCTTTGCTTAACATATTTCCATCTATGATTCAGTTTCATCTTTGTTTTGTATATATGTGGATCATGGCTCAATGGTTGCTTCTCTTTCTTTCTTTCTTTCTTTCTTTCTTTCTTTCTTTCTTTTGCAAAAGTGGAAAATGATTTTGAACATATTGGATTTAAGTCAATATTGCTTGTCATGAAGAAACTGATTTCCCTCATTGTGACCTGTATACAAATAGTAAATTACTTCAGGAAAATAGCAAAATGCTTATCATGCTGTGTAGTGACTAAAAACAATTCCAGCTACACTAGTTTGAAGCCACTGCAAGAGGGCAGTATTTTAATGACATGCTTTCTGCTGAAAGAAGTGTGCCTACACCACAGGGTGTAAAGCCCCTTCTGAGATCTAAAACTTAGTGGGCTCAGCACACCAAACCTCCCTCCTGGTGAGTGTTAAATGTGTGCATTGAGTGGCTGGGCTGGGCACTGCTTTCAATGTTTATTTTAGGAAAATAAAGCACCTCTCTGCAAAGCTGTGATTGTCACGCTAAAGAATTCCATCGTATTAAGAAGTATATGACGTGTTCACTTTTCTTTATTATATGCAAAGTCTAAAATAAAATAGTGTCAGTTTGTACAAATGACCACTTTTAAAACATTATATGTTGGCCAGTTATAAGTAGGATAAATGTTCTAACAACTAATATCGTAACCAATTACTTACTGAGAGAAATATATATTTGTATGTTGGAAATATTACATTAGTCCAAAAATTATGTTATAATTAAACTAATTTACATGTCATATATGTGTGACATATGTAATATATAATATATATATACATTATGTACATTATATGTAAATTACATATACATATAATGCCTAATGTGGATAAAATTATGAACATTACAAGTGATTATTTATTATGAAAAAAAGTCTATTTGTATTTTCAAAAGAATGTGAAGTCTGAAAATGTTGATATTTCTATCAATGCTGAATAAAATTGTTGAGACAATATGTCTACTTAGTCTCTTCCAGTTTAAGCCATTATGTCAGATATGAGGGCATTGATATGATACATTCACAAAAATTATCTGACATAATAAATATATTTTTAAAACTCTACTTATGAAATTTAATGTTACCATATTCAATAAATAGTAAAATGCAATATAAAAGGACTTCATGTAATTTAACAATCTTCAGTGATTATTGACATTTTTTAATCTTGTTTTCCAACTTGTTAATTTTTCATTAATCCTATATTTCAAAAAGTACTTAAAACCCTGAATGCACAGTTACCATAAAAATAATGAATCAAGACACAAAAGATTAAGTTAAAAATGAACTAAATATTCTAAAAGATGAAACAGGGTAAATCCTTCAACTTCCCACAGTGGATCTTAACTACTTGAATGTTGAGGAGGCCAAACGGAACCATCACAGATGGAATATAAAGTGCAACACTACTGGGGCACCTGGGTGGCTCAGTTGGTTGGGCGTCCAACTGCGGCTCAGGTCATGATCTCGCGGTTTGTGAGTTCGAGCCCCTTGTCGGGCTCTGTGCTGACAGCTCAGAGCCTGGAGCCTGCTTCGGATTCTGTGCCTCCCTCACCCTTTGCTCCTACCCTGCTTACGCTCTCTGTCTTTCAATAATAAACGAACATTAAAAAAATTTTTTTTAAACTGTAACGCTATCAAATTTGTCATTCACGTGCTCAGAAAAATGAACAATTTCTCATGAGGCCAAACTATTAAAAATTACTTTTGAAAAGTAAACTATCCAAGCACAGGGATTCTGGCTTTATACTTCCCAATAACTGGGGCCCTTTTAGGAATTAAGACTAATCAAGGTGATAGAACTGAAACAGAAAAATAAAAACATATTTTGTCCCAGCTTGTCCTTGGTATCTAAATAGAAACCATCTCAACCAGTAGATTATGAGGGTAAACTCCATACTTTAAAGAACCCAGGTGCCAAATGGTAATGGAGCTATTCACTCTTTGGCCCCTCCTACATCAAAGGCACTGTCTTATCATCTCTAGCATCATATCCTGCTAATAAGTCAAAACAAAGGGGCTTTCAAAGGAGATACTTGGCCCACTAGCATTTTAATCAAAATAATAAACAGAAATACTTCCTTTGATCTCATTTCATTTTTTTCTCCCATTGGCAAAGTAGTCTATAAACATACACATATATGAAACAGTATTTATGCAAAATGGCTTTAATTCCAGAACCACTGTAGATGTAGCTTACTTTAATAAAATGCATTATATTGAAGTGTTTCCTAAGTAGTGGATTGATTTAAGACTTGATTAGATAAGACTCCTGATTTACATGGAACGTCTCAGAAAAAAATCCATAGATCTCTATTCCTGTATATTAAAAGAATCTAATATTTTACATGTTTAATATATTTAGTTCACTGAATCAATAACCATATTTTTAAAATACTGAACTTCTACTTCTTCCACATATTCTTTGTACCAGGGATATAGTCCCTCACTTGAATCATATATGATTTTAATGTAATAGGATGTCCATTCTTTAAACAACAGGATTTTATTTTTATTTTTATTTTTTTAATTTTTTTTCAACGTTTATTTATTTTTGGGACAGAGAGAGACAGAGCATGAACGGGCGAGGGGCAGAGAGAGAGGGAGACACAGAATCGGAAACAGGCTCCAGGCTCTGAGCCATCAGCCCAGAGCCCGACGCGGGGCTCGAACTCACGGACCGCGAGATCGTGACCTGGCTGAAGTCGGACGCTTAACCGACTGCGCCACCCAGGCGCCCCAGGATTTTATTTTTAATACCAAAGGAAATAGTATGACTAATTTCTCTTCTGAAATCACAAGATCATTAATTAGAAATATTTTTTTTTAATTTTTTTAATGTTTTTATTTATTTTTGCGACAGAGAGAGACAGAATATGAGCAGGGGAGGGCCAGAGAGAGAGGGAGACACAGAATCCAAAGCAGGCTCCAGGCTCTGAGCTGTCAGCACAGAGACCGATGCGGGGCTCGAACCCACAGACTGTGAGATCATGACCTGAGCCGAAGTCGGACGCTTAACCGATGAGCCACCCAGGTGCCCCATAATTAGAAATATTTCAAAATTCAAGGATTTAAAACATTTGGTTTAGTGTGAACATGACATGAAATGAATTTTAAATAATATAGCTATTGACTATATTAAAAGTCATAAAATAATGTTTCATAGTGTAAATATTTAGAACCTGATTCCTTTCCACACAATAAAAATATAAATTCCTGTAAACATTAAGGCTTTACCAGAGAAATTTTTCCCACAAAAAAACTGGCTCACAGTATTTTAACAGAGAGATTTGTAGGACATGAAAAATTAAGATGTGATTCTCCCTGCTCATCAACTAACTGAGTTATACTTCTGTTAATAACGAAACGACTGCAATGTCCCCTTTCTTCCTCATGCGGTCTAACAATGAGTATGGAGAAGGGGAGAAGTGAAGACAGACACTGTCTCCCAGATCTTCACTCTGTATAAGCAAAAGTGATCCTGAACATTGCTGATGAAGACGAGATACAATGTACCAAAGCAAACAATAACTTCTACTCTGTAGGGACTGTGGAAGACCTCATTGTGTTTGGTAGCACTTTGTAGCTATTCTCTGTTGGTCTGGCGGAAGTGACACACCTGTCGCTGAAGCCGCATTACTGTGACAGAATGATCAATAATGGTGTTCCTCTAACTTAGCACTCATTCCTTTGCTAGTTCACAGAGGTGCTAACTCTTCTCCTGTTGGTGTGCATGATATTGTATAGGATGACTACACTTGAAGTGATGCTTAATACATCACAGGCCTTATGACACTTACGTATATGCATATATACAGCGCAACAGAGAGAGAGAGAGAGAGAGAGAGAATAAAACTGAGTGTAACCAAGATTTTATTTAAGCCGTCCATTTAAAAACTGTTCTATCATGTTTCTTACATGGTAAGAACCGATAGCTGCCAATGTAATTAATTCACATTTATTTTAAAAAAAAACAGTAAATTCTAATCTTGAGTTTATTCTCAGGAAATAAAGAATCTACAATGTAAATATTTTCAAGGAATGGAGAATTCAAAATAGCGTTAAAATGATTACGGATATGACAGATATGAAAAACCGTCTTGGTAGTTTGAATACAAAGGTATCAAGAGGTAGAATGAGTGTTGAATTTATGTTGTGGAAAATTGGTCCCAAGTTGGTTTTCCACTTCATCAGAAAGCACTTTTGTCTTGTATGCAAACAGTTAATGAAGCATGCCAACACTGAATTGTTTTAACTAGTGTTAGAAATCCTTCACCTTTTTTCCTCTCTTTTTCTTTTTGGAAGTTTTAATACTAACATAGTGAGATACCCTCAATTTCAGAGCCCGATTCTATTTTTCAGGTAGGACCAAAGAATAATTATTCATAATTTAAATATTTTTCATTTTCATTTATGAATTATTCTCTAGTGAAAGGTAGCAAAAGATCCATCATTTCTGTTGCACAATAATAAGTGTATGATGAGAATGATCTAGTCATTACATTTTCATCTAGAAGCCTACCTTCGGTTTGAGTATTTTGAAGCAGTGAGCCTTTTGATTTAATTTTTAAAGCTCTGGCAGGTGGCAAAATTTTGTTCCAACAACATTCGTGTGATTGGGAACAAAGGAATTCTTTCAAGAGGTTTGTGGTTTTACCTTTATACCACTTTCAAAGAAAATGGGATGATCATTTCTTTCATATTAAAATTAAAATAAACATAAGGGCAGGAAAAATTACACATTATAACAAATAATTGCACTTAAAAAAAGCTTTTCATAGATTTATTCAGACTGTACTTTATACCCATAAAAACACAGTGTTCAGCTGCATAACTTTTTCACAATATGATAATTTAATCCTTACACTGCATGTCTTCCATTTCATATTAAAAATTTCCACTTTAAATTCAATTGTGTGGGCTCATTATTATTTTGTATAAAATGTTATACCTTATATGCTATGATCTTAATATTAAGAGAGTTAGGTTGTAAAGTTACTAACCCATGTAATTCTAAAATAGTTTCTCTAAATGTCTCAAATAAATGCATTTCTGATACCACTGTTACTTAGAAAAAAGATTGTTAAAAATATCGCACTAAAATATGTTTGACTTTAAATGCCAGGTTTAAACTTCAATTATCATCAAATATGAATAGGGTTTGACTCTTAGAAGTTTGGTTCTTGGTGTTTTAATTCTAAGAAAACAAAAACTCTGGATAAAAGTAACTAGTAGGTTATGATAAACTTATTTTGCTAAGTATATACAAAAGTTTTCATCAGCAATAATATACATATTCCTGTTACATGGCTGGTGCCTTATGAAGAGTATTTAAAACACAATAAAATGCAAGATATCGACAAAATTCAGGAAGCATGTCAGCTGTACCATTTTCAAAGGAACAGGGGTCAAATAAAAACAAAGAATTTTTAAATGAGAAAATTTGAAAATTACTGTATTTCCCCCCTCATTTTATAAGACTCTGATGCCCAAAACTATAAAGAGACGAGTATTAACTCATCATCATGCCAGTCTGCCATAATTTTCAAATTCATGGACAAAATCTGTATTATGAGTTAGAAATAACTTCAGTATATTTGTAATAACAGTTGATTTTATGGGGTAAGACGTATATATTGTGAATTTATCCTCAAGAGAGATAAAGAGATAAAGCTGAACTGAGAATTTAGTCACTGACAAATCAGTCTTATACACACATCAGGGAAATGTTTTTCCTGAACAATAGGACTGGTTGATAACATGTATGTATATTCAAATCACACGAATAATGATAGCATCCACAGCCATCTCAGGCATCCACATAAAACAGACCGGTTTCAAAAGACTTTCACACACATTAAAAATATTTCACTCATCAAACCTATTTAAAAAATGTTCCCGGGGCGCCTGGGTGGCGCAGTCGGTTAAGCGTCCGACTTCAGCCAGGTCACGATCTCGCGGTCGGTGAGTTCGAGCCCCGCGTCGGGCTCTGGGCTGATGGCTCAGAGCCTGGAGCCTGTTTCCGATTCTGTGTCTCCCTCTCTCTCTGCCCCTCCCCCGTTCATGCTCTGTCTCTCTCTGTCCCAAAAATAAATAAACGTTGAAAAAAAAAATTAAAAAAAAAAAATGTTCCCATAGCCGTCTTACATGAGAGAAAATGGAAAACGTGGACTTGGCTATGAACACAAAGTACCGCTACTACAGAATGAGGATTCAAACTCAGAACTTCGGACTTTATAGACCATGCCTTCCAGATGACACTTTCACTCCAAATTAGACTCGTAGATGGTATTTAGTACCATACGGCTGCTGGGAACATTCTTAATAATAAGTTTTATTCTCAAGTCCTCAGATATCAATAAATCAATGAAAATATACACTTTAAAAAATGTTTCTGATTAGGTCAATAGTAATGATGAGGAATGTGATATTTCTGTTCACTTAACTGAAAACTAAATTATTCTAGAGTCAATAAGGACTAAAGTATAGAGGTACTTCAAAAGGAAAATGCATGGGCCGGAGGATGCCAAATTCATTCTCACTATTATTTTTCTATAATAATTATTTGGTAATCTGCGCCAATGAGAGAACAGGAGACTTTGCAAAACTTTAGATGCACAGTCCACCCCGCATTTACTGAATACATGTCATGGAACATACAGGTCTAGTTTGGGAAAATAAAGGTAAAAAGGTTTGGGAGATATAACTGTATCTGCCTTTAAGAAGATACTGTGTAATTGAGGAAGATGTGAAACGAGTTCTAAGCCACATGGAGTTTGGGCAACAAGAAGAATGAATTGAGTTTTTTTTTTCTTTTGTTCTCTTTTCAACCTTGAAAAGCGAAAGGTAATTATTCTTTCTTTAAAGCGTGTAACATTTTACAACAGAGATACTGAACAACATTAATCCTATAGTAAAGTTTACTCTAAACCACTAATAATATGACAGAATATATAATATGAAGTGGATTATATTATTATGTGCCCAGTCCATGGATGGGAACTCTAAAGACTAAAAAATAGAAATACAAAATCTGCATCATCCATAGCCCTAGACCAGAAAGCTGATCCTGTTTTGTCACCACGGCAGGTTATAACTGCATTTATCTTAATTTATATACATGCACACACACATATGTATATAAAAATATATGTGTGTGTCACAATGATATCTACATTTTGCTATATGTCAATATTTTCCTAGTGCTGCATACACACTGTAAACAAGGAACCATTTTTCTTTATTCTAGATTGAAGGCTGAGAGAGATATATAAGAGCTATTGTTCTAGCAAACACAACTATCTAAACACAATGTGAAAAAAGGTATATTACTGAAAAACCATTCTTGATTTTAAGTTAGGAAAAAAATTCTCATAATAATTAATATACTTTCAGGTACCTTCAGAGAATATTATACACAAAAGATAAAAAAGAAACACATTCTCTATAAATCTAAAGACAGAAAACCAATATTCAACTTTGTTTTCAAAGTCTGGACAATCCACTCCGATGAGATACCAAAATATACAATAAAAATAAAAAGCAAAACCACCTGGATAAAAAAGAAAAAAGTATTCTTACTTTCAGGTGATATGATTGTCTTTCTAGAATTTTCAAGTTGAAAAAGACAGAGTTTGGACACAATAATAGGATTCTGTAAACTGTTTTAACCACTAAGCATAATCAAAAGGTAATACCTACCTACTTTGATATGACATGAGAAGTAGACAACAAAGCAAAAATACTTGTATGTTTTATGGAGGCTTATAAAAATCATATTCTAAGGTATATTCTTGTAAGGCAAAATTCTTCTATACGAAACATGAAAGTAATGATGGTCATGTACCTTCAATTGGAGGCCAAGCTTATATCCCTTACTCGGATATTAAAGAGGTGGCAAAAATTGTTTTTAGTAATTGGATGCTATTGTATATAAGAACAAACTAAAAAGCATCTCCTAGTTGCCAAACCTGAATCTTAAAGAGACACCATCCATGTAGGTCACAGAAGCATATATATATATATATATATATATATATATATATATATATGCGTGTGTGTGTGTGTGCGCGCGTCTGTATGTATTTTTGCATACGCATGCACTGTAAAAATTCAATATATTGCTATAACATAGAGGCATAGAGTTCTACTATAACGGCAATTTTGCAATAATTTTTCCAGATGAATATTTTATACTAATTAGAAATGTTCTTAAGTTTTGTTTGTTTAATAGGCACCTTCATTAAGCTTGGCGGTTATGGTATGAATAGTTCACTTATTTAATAACACTTAGTAAACAAGAAGCAAAAATACATTAAAAGCTCTCTTAACTGTCTCTAGAAATTCTGGTGTTAAATATACTGCACGACACATATCAAGAAAGGTCCTATGCAGATAAAACTTTAGGGAAGTTTTTAATTTCTGAAATATTTGATAGATTATGTTTCTCTGATCACTTGTCTAATGTAAACTAGGAGAGAAATCTAACCTGACAATAGCTTTTCCTTCTCTCTCTCTCTCTGACATTTGAGGCCCCTCCACACAAAGCAAATCACAGCCAGAATGAGATTATGACGCAATGATCTCGTTGCGAATGTTGCATTATGGCTCAGGCAGCGCCTAAGCGGTCCCTCGGTACTTGTGCTTACAGAAATTTGAATTTCTCTGGTAGCTCAGTATGATTTATGGCATATTTCAGACTTTCTCTTCATCAAGGGAGAACACTGTCAAGTTCATGAGAGTTTTGCAACTAAGATGAAGGAGAGAAAGGAGAGCATTTTGAGTAAACAAGAATTTGTGGTTTGTTATAATTTGGGGCATTTAAAACTGAATTGGTTGCAAAATTATCTTTGACAGTTGTATTCAATATCATCTTGGGTACGGAATAGAAAAACCAATGGTGTTTATTAGTGAATCATCCGTGGACTTATTCAGCCTTCAATTCACATGCAAAGCACCTGTTTGAAAAACAAGTGCTAAGGTTTTAGTATTAATAGTAGAATAGACCTTCAACAGGGACCCGTATAAAATTCTGCTGTTTATCTTTTTTGAAACTCCTGTTCTGGCAAACAGGTGGTTTCTTATACCTGCAGTATTTCATTTCCTCATGCACAGCTGTGTTAGAAAATGTTTGGTTTTTATGAACCACATGCCAGACTTGGCAATATTTTTATAACGGACAGGAAAAAGCAAATTGTATTGCTTCATTTATTTTTCCTTTACCAGCAATGTAAATTTTCAGATTTAATATTACATGTTTTCTTCATAGTCAACTTTTGTAATATAAGCAGCTGTTTCTCTAGAAATATGGACAATAGCATGAATTCATCCCTAAATTCACATGCAAAATAAAACACTGCTGATGAAAGCTTTTTTTTAGGCTTCCTTTTTTATTATTATTCATAAAATTCCCTAGGTATGCATGGTACTTTATAGAGCATATAAAAAGACAAGGTCCCTGCCACAAAGGGTTTATAGCATAATCCAAGGAACATATCATATAAACAGCTCAGATATAGAGAATGCATATTATTTGGGGGTCAATCATAGGAAGATGACTTAAAAATAGTTATTAAACAAGGATATAGAGTCACAAAAGACATTTTTGTTGTTACATCTTTTAGGTCAATTTGTTGGTCAAGGGTAAAAAACTGGAAAGTGATAAATGATAAAGTTGACAGGGTACCAACTCAAATTTTATTTTCAAATTCTCCACAGTCTATGAATGATGTCCCCAGAAATCTAAATACCTTAATATATTCTGTTCTTGAATCACCATAGTAACATCCTATCTCCCCTCTCCAAAATGTGGAAGTTGATTTGAGTGACTCGATACCATCTACTTAAGTTCTATTACATTATATAATCATAAAATTATATGCATCGAGAGCTTTTAATTCTAAGCCCTGCAATTCACCAACCTTAGAGTAAGATACATAAAGGTTACCTTACGTCTTCAAGTTCACTTGGATAGGTACTAGTAAAATTAAGCTGGAGATCGACTCCCTGGATTTCTCGTTTAATACATTTTTATTTTAAAGCATGAACCTTCTTCTTCCTATTGTAATAACCTGGAATAAACACCAAAGTAGCAGACCAAACAGTGGGCCCCGCCTTCAGTTACACCACCTTAAAAGTCACAAAATGTCAGGCAAGAAATTATGTCCTCTGAGATTCAATTTACTCATCTGTAAAATGGAAATGCCAACAATATTAACATTTTATGTCTCAGATTAAATGAAAAGAAAAAGTAGATGTGAAAATGAGAATAAAAACTTTACATAGTAAAATCCTGGAATGCTGCATTGAACAAAGGGCAGCTTGAACTCATCTCTGAAATGAAGGCAATATTCTAATTGGTAAGAGTATAGAGGAATTCCATGAGTAAAGAGACAGCCAGGAGTAACATGGATATGGATACGTATGGCATTCTTGCCTAATACAGCACTCATTCATTAAACATTCATTCACAAATTTCTTAAGTTTTGAGTACTTACAACCATTTTTTATTTATTCCTCCATGCATATAATCTAATTTTAATAGTGAATTTTTTAACAACTAGCTTATAAATTCTTTGGCAACTGACTTTTGTGAACCAGGTCCAGCGCACCACGACCTGCTGCCGAAAGGTAGACGTGTGCATACCAAATGCTAGCTCAAGGCTTCTTCTAGCTCCCAAATCCCACCATTTCCCTCCTGGAATATTTGTTGAACAACCATATGGTGACAACACATGCCAGTCTACGCAGCTAAGCCGGCCCTGCCCTCAGCAACCTGACGGTCTCATGGAAGAGGATGGTCATGAGGCAAAGAGACTTGCAAATAGAGATTATAAATCATTCAAAGCACTACAGAAAGAACAACATGGTATGGTAAAAATGGGTGAGAGAACAGGACAGCTAACAAATTTCACATTCAGGAAAGGACATTAGGCAGAAGGCTGGACGAGTAGGAGCTAGAAAAGTCATGAACAAAGAGAAAAGAGTCTCACTGCTTAGACTTAAGAAGACCCAGGGGAAGAAAGGTATGCAATGCATTTGGGGAACTGAGGAAATGTGAGGAGAGCATCAGGGGAAGAGGAACTCATAAGGGTTTTGAGAGCACAGGTAGAATACACTCCTTATCGTGCAGGGTCTTCCAGACCATGCTAAGGAAGTTGAATTTTCTTCTAAGCATAATAAAAAGCCATTGAAGGTTTTCTAAAAGGAAAATTTCATTATTGAATTTATGCTTTATAATCATCACAGGAACTGTTATAAGGAGAGAGGAGTTAAAAGACAGAGTGAGATCAGGCAGGCTGGATTAGGTAGGAGGTGCTAACTTGGGTTCCCACAATGGTAATGGATGCAATGGAGAGGGGACTATGAACCCTACACATGGTTTAGAAGAGGCATAAACAGACATAGTGATCTATTATAAATGAAAGGAGATGCAGGATAGGGGAAGAGATACATATGAAGTATGATTCTAAATGTTCTACATTGGGCATGTGGGTTTAAAACAAAACAAAACAAAACAAAACAAAACAAAACAAGGTTGCTATTTACTGAGCTTGGGAAAGACAGGGTCAGAGTCTAGGCTGGGGCAAGAGATTGTATTTATTTATAATTCATTTTTCTTGGGACCATACAAAAAGTCTATACAAAAGGTCTTGTATTGGATCTTTAAATGGAAGGGGGTGGTCTGTATCATTCAGAAGCAAGGAGAGGATATTAACACTATCAAATTTAATTATTGGATTGCACAATTTTCTGAAGGATGAAAGCTACATGAATTCCATTGGTTCCATCAGTCCAGAGCTCACTGTTGGTTGATCTGTTCTGAATAACATTAACTATTGCATATTTTCTACAAGAGCCATCTCACGGAAATCGGTGTGACAATAGGTAGCACAGAGACTACTTGAGGAATCCTGAGATATACCTTCACTTGATGTAATGTGCAATAACTAATACATGGAGGGGAAAAATAGCTAAATTTATCATTAACCCCAAATATGATATAAAAACAGATAACAAGGGTAGAAATAAACAATAAAAGGTAGCATTAACATGAAACTGCCATAATCATAAAAAATCTCTCAAGATAGAAGGAATCATTTGGATCTATCAGTTTATAAAAAGGAAGTAACTATGTCTTTTGAAGATAATGTATAATTAAGATATTCACTTGTAACTACACTGGCATATCATAAATCATAAGAGTAAATGTAAAAAATTCTATACATAAACTTTGGGAAATTATCCAAAATGATATTTTAAGATTACCTCTAATTCATGGAAAATCTAAAGAAGTTGTAAAACTCAAACCATGAAATCACGAGTCCTATTGTTATGCCCACATGCATAGAAGTCAATATCCAATTTTAAAGTATAAACAAAATATAGCTTGCATTTAAAAGCTTCAAACTTATTTTCAATTCATAAGTATAGGAATAATTTAAACCATTTTTGCACGTTATTTTATCTATCAATAGTAATTAACACAGTCTTAATCTGGCTAATGTTAATGACCACTGTTCTTCCATAAATCCCAGTTAAACCAAGCTTATTAAGGGCTAATTAAAGGAAGTCTTATGTGCACTGAATAAAGTAATGTCAGTTTTTAGAGTTGGAGTGCGTATTTGTCTGATAACATGAGACAAAACTTTTCAATTAAAAGTTTACAGGCTGATTATCGATCTCTTAAAAAAAATGTGCCAATGAAATAACTGACAACTTCTTTCTTTTCCTATGTGTACATGTTTTTTAAAAGTGTAGCTATGGCATCTAAATCTGGTAGCTTATTTCCTGAGCGTAAACTAGGCTCACACTGCAGCAAATCATCAATAAAACACCCTGTGGATAAATATTAAATCAGAATCTACTAGTAAAGATTCTGGATAAGTAAGGAATGTTGAAGGTATATAGAAGAAAAAAATATTATATATAGTTTCAAATAATGTTGGGAATACTAGAAGCTCACTTCTTAGAAGATATTTGTGAGTGTGTATGTGTGTGTGCACGTGTGTGTGTACATTTTATTATTTGATTTTTATTTTCTATTTAATAAATTTTTTACAGTGCTTACAAGGTGTCAGGTTGTATTCTGCGAATGAATTTAACCCAAATCATCTCCAAAGAACCTGATGAAATATTTATAATTGTTATATGTATGACAGAGATGAGGAAACTGAGACACAGACGGAGTTTGACACAAAAATGTCATAAGAGTAGTAGTAAAGAACAGAGCCATGCATTGCACCCAAGCAGTGAGGCACCAGGTTCTGTGTTCTCAACTCAACGCTGAACCACAAAGTTGTACTGCTTCTCGGTTTTCACTTATAAGGTCTCCTCCTTGTTTCCTCCCTCTTTCTCTCTCTCCCTCCATACCAACAACCCCACCAAAACTTCTTTGGAGGACAGCAGTAAATATTGAAGAGTACTCACAAGTTTGAGGAAGTCTGAGGATTAACAGAAAAGAAACTGGTGTATCAGTAGAAAGCCAGAGGCATGAAGATTAGTATATGTGAATCTTAGAATTTGGGGTCAAACATGACTTTACTGAGAGAGTACCTATGGTTGTAAGAAAGTGAAAATGATGTTCAACTGCATGATGTTCAAGGGTTTCATTTTGTTTCGTTTTCTTTTCTTTTAACCTAAATCACGGGAAAATAGGCCATTAGGCTCTCAATAGTGTAATAGGAGGCAAACATATATGCATATATCTTATATATGTATATATGTTTAGAAAGTACAACATTTAAATGTTTGTTTCTAATATGGTTTTAGAGCTGGAATTTGGAGGCAAAACAGATGTGATTGTGATATTGAGGGACAAGATTTTCATGCAAACCTTTTTCTCAGATGCAACTTCTATTAGGCAATGAATTATTTCTACAAATTAAGTAGCACTGTCTACTAGACGACTTCCTTACCTATTTTTTCTATCAATTTCTTTTTTTATTCATTATTTTTTCCACCTTTACTTCTCATCACTAGTGATTTTTATCTAATCAGAAGTCCTGGTTATTGACTAAATGTAATATTGCCTGTATTGCATAAGTTTATAAGGTGGAAATTTCAAACCACCAATCATTCCAGATTCCTAGGGAAATAAATAGATGTTGTACAATTATGGTACAGATTTCATCTCAAAAAGAAATGCTTACAAATAAGTAAGCATTCTGGCTCATCATACTTTGAAATATCACATTATTGTGCTTAATCACATCTTGAGAAAATCGCACACAATAATAAAAGAACGGGAAGAGTAAAAGAGTTAAAAAGGTTCTGACTACTCTATGACTAAGTTTCACAGAAACTTCACACTACAAAATTATTATTAGAAAGTAGAGATCTAAATAAACTTTATATCCATTGTGTGTAAATTTATTTCTTATC